>NW_022595289.1:344968-375137 GCF_009176505.1 Sitodiplosis mosellana
AATTTGAGCTCTTCTCCTTCTCCAAATCATCGCAGTCGCCGCTCTCAACCAAAAATCACCAATTTCTTCAAACGCAACTCAAATGCGCCACAAATCAACGTGATTCATCAACAATTCATCAACTCAGTACTGTCATCAGCCAGCATGTACATTCAAAACGTTCGTAGTCTCCGCTCCAAATCGAAAAAATTCTACTGCAATTCATCAGCTACTGAATATACCATCATTTCGCTGACGGAGACATGGCTTACCAGTGGCCATAATTCTTCTGAATATTTCTATGAAACATATTATGTGTTCAGAAAGGATCGCTGTGAAACAAATTCAATTTACGAAAGAGGTGGCGGAGTGCTAATTGCAGTTCGCTCTCATCTCATTTGCAATGACATCGTATTGACTGGTACAGCCAACATCGAATGTGTATGTGTAAAAATTCAAACAGCGAACAACTCCAATGTGTTCATTTACAACGCATACATTCCACCACACTCGGATGAAAATGTTTACATCGCTCACTTTCGTGCGATACGCGTTCTGTACGACATGTCAAACCAAAAGGACACAATTATACTGACTGGCGATTTCAACATTCCAAATTCAAATTGGGTTCCGGATGAAACCGAGACGAATGTACTTCTACCAGCATAAATCCCACATATCGACTCCAATTCCTTCGTCTCAGGTGTGATGTATTCTTCACATTCGATTTCTTCAAGCACTACAATCATAACTCTGCCTCCTCTGTTCAATGCTACATTGGAATCACAGCGGTCTTTCCTGAAGACTTTGTATTTATTGTCAATAAATTCGTTATTATAATGTCCCGTTTTTATGATTTCATAATCGGCCGCAGCCGAAGAACATTGTATCTCGTGCTTAATGCTCATGACACTGCGCATATTTTCATGGGATATTTTAACATTTTCAGCACACTAATTCTCCACTTTCGATTCTTCTTGGTTCCAATATCGCCGACTACGTCGTCACCAGGTTCGTCACTACTGGTGCTGAAAAATCCTGCGAGTGAAGTGTGGCGACAGCCGATGTACCTTGCCTTTACTTTTGAACTTCTCACTTATGTAATTTAAGTTCGGTTGAAACAGATGAGTGTAAATTGTATCGATTGTTTCAATTTTGAAGGATACTAATGACAAAAGTGAGACGTCTTGATTTTTCTTTGGCAATCTGATGATTTTAATTTTGTTCATATCGAAAACTCCCTGGCAAGAAATGTTAAATGTACTCCAAATACGATTAAAACACATACACTCCATAACGGAGCAAGTGTTTGTACGAGCGTATTCCACTATGGTGTACAATACACTCTGTATCACCCATATTCAAAAAGTGCGTCAGATCGGACATTGAAAACTACAGGTGCATAGCAAAACTACCAACGATCGCTAAATTCTTCGAGCACCTCGTCAACGTTAATTTGCTTGAAATTGTTCGTGATCGCATCTCGCCAAACCAACATGGATTTATGAAAGGACGATCTACAGCATCAAACCTAACCGAGTTTGTGTACTACGCCCAGAGTGGCCTGAAAATTGGAGCTCAAGTCGATGTCCTGTACACGGACTTTACGAAAGCCTTCGATCGAGTAGATCACGAATTATATTATTGATTCGAAAATTAAGGTCATTTAATGTGCCTCAAAATTTGCTGGCATGGCTTAAGTCGTACCTGGAAAATCGCGTTCAATTTGTCAAGCACGGAGCAAGTGAGTCGAACGATTTTACAGCGTCTTCGAGAAAGCTTCCGGTGTCCCACACGCTTCAAGCCACCTTGGCCCAACACTGTTCCTGCTATTCATCAACGACGTCGTGGATCAAATGCCCCCATGACATCATGATATTGCTGTTCGCTGATGATATCAAAATTACCAAAGTCATCAAATCTCAGCAAGATTTAGAGATATTGCAACAAGCCATCGACAGCCTTTAACATTGGTGTGACGTGAATCGGCTGCACCTTAACCTCAATAAATGTGCAGTGCTATCTATCTACAAGAAACGTCAGCATTTGGATACAAACTACACCTATGGCGACCATACCTTCGACAAAGTGACTGAACACAAAGACTTGGGTGTCCTAATTGACAGAAAGCTATCTTTTGCCAAACACATCGACATGGTCACTTCGAAGGCAACGGCCGCACTTGGCTTTGTCAAACGCTTCTGCTACGATATCAGCGACGTTACCACACTAAAGTCGCTATATTTTGCATTAGTTCAATCTCACCTCGATTATTGCGCCATGGTATGGCTTCCATTCCACAAGATCCACAGCGACCAAATTGAATCCGTGCAACGCCAATTCACTATGTACGCTCGTCGAGAATACCCATCCGTGCATAACCAATACTCAATCACACCGTACGAGCAGCGATTGTCAGACTTGAACATGATTAGTCTTCGCCGTCAACGTGTCAACGCATCATTGACTTTCTTTTACGACATCATCAACGGTAACGCTAACTGTCCAACAGTTAGAGACCAAGTCTCATTTCATCATGGCAGTTCGTTGAGGCACAGTGAACAATTCAAGGTCAATGACAAGCACATGAAGTTGGTGCGCAAGGCTCCAGTTCCTAAAATGTGCAAAATGGCGAACATTGTGCCGGAACTGTTCACAACAGCGACCTCAAAGACGAATTTTGCATCGTCGGTCCGCAAAATGACGGACACCACTTTTGGATCGCTTTGCAAACTCAAATGACTACCTGGCCGCCTAGTCAATTTTTCATCCAGGTAACCTCATTTTTTGTATATGTTCTCTACGAGAACACCTTGAGACTGCCCACATTAATGATGAAATTTCGATTTTCATGTTGCCGTTAAACCCGATCCATGATCCCAAGCGGACGAATTCATCAAGGACAAAGCATACTGCCCGGATGCCATTTGGGTTGCTTCTGATTGCAACAAACATGAGCGGGGCTGTCCCAGGTCCCAACTACCCACGTGGAATTCTACTCATCTCACACGGATCACACAGCAAAATCAATATTAAAAGACTGACGAATTTTTCCATACATTCTTTTATGTGTATTGAAAAGATGATACTTATCTGTGATGTTTACACTTATTAATTGTAGATTTTTATTTTGATTTTGTGCTTTGTTGTAGCCATCCACGAGTTGGCGAGTTAATATTCTTATCTTTGAAGTCAATTTTGAATTATTTACCATTTAGCATCAAATGATCTAGTTACGTTTCAAATTATGGTCCATGACAACTCAATGCACTCTGCAATCAACATGGATCTGCCTTAACCGACGTAAAACTTCTCATCAATTTATCTATCGGATAAATTGAGTGACGACTTTTGCAGTCTCAAAGTCTTAAATTTAACGCGTAACAGTTCAGCTTCACATAGCCTTTGTCCCTTTGGAAACGTTTACCAAAGGTTATCCTGGACCGTTTGCTATAGACTACTATCAAGCATTTCCATCTTGGTTGTATGACTGTTTTTGTTTTCATGTTCCTACTATTGTGATTACCTCATAATTTACGAAAAGAGCCAGATTTTTAACGAGGCGAAAACTGAAAGTTATCGAAAGTTACTGCTACTATTGTTCATTATTTATAAAAATTGTAACAGTCTTGCACTCTTTTCCGGCCAAACTTCTAACAAAACCCACATTATATTCAGCCAGAGCTTGGCGGTGTTTAATAAAATAAAATAAAATAAAATATTACACCACAGTGGAATACACTCATACAAACACTTACTCCGTTATGAAATGTATGTGTTTTAATCGTATTTGGAGTGAAAACTCAAAATTTAAACGGATAGTGATCTGAATGAAGTTTTAATCAAGTGCTTCAAAAATACCTGACGTATTGCATAATAACAGGTTAAATTTCTCGGATAAACGCCTGGGTAATTTGGAGATTGTAAACGGCAAGCCTTTTTGTCACAATCACTGAAGATTCGGGAACAATGCGTACCGGATATCAGGGTTCCTACAGTTTCATTTAAAAAAGAATACATAGATTATTTTATATTTGTATTTTTAAAGAGCACTGTAAAATATAGCCACATTTTACAAAGAAAAATAATTCCAAATTTAATTGCATTTGAGAGCATCATCAAAAGATTGTTGTACTGTGTAATGGCAAATTGCGGTAATTTGAGATTTTGTGTGTTAAATATCACGAAAAAATTAATTGAACTTCTGTCAAGTTTTGTTCACACGATGGGAAGTAAACATGAAAAATCTTTTGAACTTTTCTGAATAGATTTTACCGATTTTTTAAGATCGAAAATCATCAAGTCACGAAGAAAGTCGTACAAAAGAAACCATCATAACCCGAAAAATCTACAAAATAGCTAAAATCTTCAAAAACTTCCATACAATATATCAACGTATTATAATAATTCAACTATATTGCTTGCATGCATGGTTTCAGAAAATACCTAAATAATATTTTGGCTCAGTTTTATTCCCATAATAGCCGTTGACGCCTTTGTTTGAGTGGATCGGCCATACTCCATGAGGCTTATTCAGTATAAATCCTTTTGATTGTTTGATACCAATTTTATCGGAATTTCTTTCATCTGTATTAAAATGTATGTTATGGCTGTGATGGTTGTTGTTGTTGTTGATGTTAATGTTCTCATGATTGATTTTATTATTCATCTTATTATTATTGTTGATTGAAGGATAATCAAAGTCATCGTAATGGACATTTTGATGAAGAGTTTTTCGGTTCTGATTATTTTCTCTATCCTTCTCTTTTTCTTTTGTGCGGTCTCGGTCTCGATCTCTCTCTCTGTCTTTATCTCTATCTTTTTCTCTGTCTTTTTTTCTGTCCTTATTACGTTTGGACGAAGTGCTTGAAGAAGCGTTGTTTTTGACTTGGTTTTGACTAACAGTTCGAGTTGTCATTACCCAGTTATCTTCTAAAAATGAGAAGAAGAAAAAAACGAAATAAAAAAATATAATTGCTGAAAAGTTTTTCCAATCACGAACGATTTTCACTCAGTTAATCAATACATTTTAGCAAACATGTACAACATTTACGAAGGTAATTTAACCCATTAACTACCAGTGGTCGATTTTTCGACCAGTGACCTTCGATATTTTTCTCAGGGTCTATCCCTCTCCCCAGAGGGGGAATTCGATTAACTTTTTTTTTCTAAAATAAAGTTTGAAATTCATACTTCCCAATGAGAATATTACAAAATAAATAAAAACGTTTCAAATTGGTCGGATCGATCATCGAATGAAACCAGAAATTTTGGAAAAAAAATCTCTTAAGAAATTCTACAAATTTGTACTGAATTCTCAATTTTTCAATCGCTGTTGAAGATAAATGGGACTCATATCTCACGATTTGCGAAGTCTGCTGTTATTTTTAGACCAAAATTGATAATATGTGAAAGTATCACGCAATTTGAAAACAAAATAAAAATCCTGGTAATTAATGGGTTAAAGATGATAATTTTCGTCAATGTATCAAAATCTACTTTAAATTGTCTATATATTCAATATCATAGTTAAAGTTCTTCGCTATAACCGCCTTATTAATCAATAGGATGGAATGTAGTGTGTTTAAAAATACAGTGGAGCATGTTTGGATCTAATTATTATGATGTCAATATAAGATTGCCTTGTTTTGGCAGGTTTGAATCCACTTGAAGAAACCGTTCGTATTTATTGGAAGATGGTTTTTCTTTGCATATTTCCGAAAGAAAAAGGTGGAGTTCCATGACTTCAGTCAATGTATCACTCCTTGATATAAATGATGGCTCTCCTTAGCGCTATGGCAATGTATTTACCTTCATTGGGTTCATTGTCTTTGAAGATATTCTTGTTGTAGTAACTTGTACTACTACGGCTAGCATTTTTCATATTTTCCGGAGCCCCACCAAAACGAACGACTGCATTTTCTCGAGATAAAACTTTGTAAGATATGCGAAAATCAAAATTATATCCATTGCTTTTTGACGGGCTGATGGTTGTTCGAACGATGTTTTTGAATCATGAAATTTAAGATTGATAAAGATTATGGTTTTATTTTGCTAAAGGTTAGGTTTTGCTTCGTTCGTTCGGTTTTTTCATACCAAGAGTTGATTTCATAAATCACTTTACTTAAACCTTTTAGCGACGTCTCGCTGCAACTACGTAAGTGTCTGGTCCAAAAAAATAAGCTGTCCCCCATCCGAAAAGTCCGGCCAGTTTCGAAAAATATACGTCGAAAAAATAGGTTTGGCGCAAAGAACGCTTATATGTACAATATAAAAACCCATATTTGCGACATTTTCTCAACAAAAGTCGATTTTTTAGAGTTGAAATCGAATATAAGGCTAGAAATAGGTGAAAACATGTCTCGACTTGGTTATGTAGGCACCCAAAATGTTGGTGAAGGATCATACTCTTATATATTACTCAAAGATAGCATAGGTAGAAATCGTTTGCTTTCATCTGTCAAATCGAAGCCCATAGTCATGATTTGATCATTTTTGTCCGAAATTTCCCATTTATGTGTGAATCAATTGGCACCGAATTCCATCCGAATCGCAATCTGGCAAGTACCAAAATGTTTGTATAGGTTCTGGCTACACGACACAAGTCTTAAACTGAACAAAAGTCTACCATCAGGTGTCTTGTATAGGGTCAAATGTGAAAAATGCCGAAAAATTGCCTTTTTTTGGTCATTTCACACTGTAACTGGCCCATAATGCCTTTTCAAAGGCTGATGTCTTGGTAAAAGTTATAGACATTGACGAGCCAAACAGAACCTCATCATCAAATTTTGCCAAATTTGGTTGGAATAATGGAATCGGTCGAAATGTTGCGATCTAAATGGCTTCCGAAAACACTGTCATGAAAATTTTGATATGGGGCTTGCCATGGGATTTTATATATTACCCATATGCGTTCTTTGCGCCAGACTATTTTTTCGAGGTATTTTTTTCGAAACCGGCCGGACTGTTCGGATGAGGGACAACTTTTTTTTCGATCAGTCTAATACGCCTTGCATTTCTTCTTCTTATTTAATTATGTATGATACTATTTTCTGCTGTAAGTCTGTATCTAGGGGCTTCTATGTCGGTTTGCCATTCGAATTTTTATTTACAAATTTGCGTTCAGTGCCATGCATTCACAACGCTGTCATATGATTTCTATGTAAACATTCGCACTCGCATTCGTATAGCAGTCGTATTTCGCTGTTCTCGAACGTTCTCACGAATGCGAGTGCGAATGTTTACATAGAAATCATACGGCAGCGTTGCGAATGCGTGCACAAACACGAATGAACGAATGAATTATGTAGTCACAGCCGCATTTGTCGCATTCTCAAACATTCGAATTTTTGTTCTGAAATGCGAATGCATTCGCAGCATTTGCGAGAGATAAATCCCCTTAGTCTGTACATATATTGTCGCAGTGAGATGTCGCTCCAGCACTATGAAAAAAAAAACAATTGTGTCTTGTTTCACGCTTAAAATACAAAGAAAGTAATTAATGTTATAAATTCTACGGATGAGATTGATAGCTATCAATAGTAGAGTATGTTTCACTGATTTTGTAATTAAAGAAAAAACTTTTATCAACTTGAAAATGGCTAAAGGAAAGTAGGTTCATATTCTGCGGCTCATCGTGGTTTTTTTCTGGATCTTAACGAAAATCCAAGAGCCTAGCCGAGGGTAAGCCAGGCGGTTGCCCATACCTTCGTCAAAAAAGCCAGAAATGTCCTCGTTTTTAGTTATCGTCAGTCCTTTTTTGATAATCGAAAGACAGGTGAGCATAAGTTCAAAGAAAGATAACTAAAAGCGAGGACATTTTATAATATTTTTCAAATCATTTTCTAAAAAAAAACCTTTTGGAAATTTTTTTCATATACTTCGGTCGTTCTGTTGAAAAAAAAATATTTCATAAATATTTCCTACAATTCATGTTTGCTTGATTTCATCATTTTTGTCATTGAAATCAATCCAGGTTTTTAACGAGGCGAGAACTGATAGTTATTGCTATTGTTATTATTAATCATTGTAAACTAATAAAAATTGATGTAACAGTCTTGCACTCTTTTCCGGCCACAACTCTACTTATTATATAGTCAGTCTGTTCTTGGCGGTGTTAAATAAAATAAAAATCAATAAACCGCAACTTGTCATCATTTGTAAACTTGACACTTCATCTATTTTATCAACGTCGCTTGTTTCCATTCGAAACTTCAAATACATGTTGTAATTTATGGTATTTGATAAGTTTTCAATTTGTGTGTTTTCTATGAAAAACATGACAAATTTAAAATTTTAAACCATAATTTAATGGTTTTCATAAGAAATTCAGTGAAACACGCTCTACTCTCAATCTCACCCATAGAATTTATAACATATTTTGCTTGCCATGTATTTCAATTGTAAAAAACCGAACGAACGAAGCAAAAGTGTTTGACGGCCTACACTCGCTAAAGGATGTATATAAAAGCGTCTTACCGTAATATTTTTAAAATCATAATTAATGTACGTGTTTCACTGTAAAAAATGACGGGTCCTTCGTCCATAGTACCACACCACATGCCACCAACTGATGTACGAGATGCTTCTGATATTTGCAGAAAACCATCCGGACATCCTTCCATTACATATGAACAAAATCTTCCAACCGAAAAACCATCGATTGTTATCTACAAATTGATAGAGAATTGCATTATATGGAGCAAGCAATAGTAACAATACATATTACTGAACAACACATACCTGAACAATGTCGCCATGACTTCCGCCAGCAGCTGTAAAGTTCAATTCACATATGAATGGCAATCGATCATCTTTGGGTCGAATAAGCTCTATAGTGTTTGTCATTCCCAAATTTCCGTAATAAGTGCGATTGCAACCTATAGAAATGTGAAAACACATTATTTGAGTTATACTATTGAGTTGTTATGGTTACTTGGATTACTTGATTTTATAATAAACTATCCTATTTGCACTACGAAAAAAAAGAGATTTATTTAAATGAATTACAAAAATCAAGTATTATTCAGGGGGCCAAAAAGCTCCTCAAAAAAAATTAGCTATCTACAATTTAAAATGAACTAAATCGAAAATTAGTTGGTCATAAAGTTCCCAACAAAATGTAGCGTATTTAATACAAAATCCCGTTGGTAACTAAAGTTACCAGAATAGATTCCCAATGGCAACGTGAGTAACCAATTCATTTTCGATTTGTTAAATATCTTCCCGTTTAAAATGCATTGACGCTTCCACTCCTTGCTATTATTTATTCATATTAAATAGGCTTCCCTGTTTTAAATCTGCGAAAGGTGTTGTTTTGAATAGAGTTTTGTCGTTTTCATTATTGAAAATTATATTTTCAGTACTGAACTGTTCATTACACACATATGAATATCGTTTGAACTTCAAGTTAATAAATTCCTATGTCTGGTCTGTAACAAGACTGTTATATTTGGTAGCTTTGAACAAATGAATCAAAACTATTTTGTGAAGCGGATTTGAGTAAACATGTCTACATCCTGTATTTAAGTGCAGGAAATTTTCATTCACCAATCCAACAAATGTATGAGCACAGACATGCTTAACACTCACGTGTGCAGAACCTTGGTTCATCTGAGTTATCATCACAATCATTGACTCGGTCACAGAATTTTGAGGCTGGTATGCATTTGCCATTAGTGCAAGCATATTCCGAAAGTGAACATCCGATTAATGGTTCTCTTATGTCTAGCTTGTATGCAGCGGCTGTGCCCAAAAGTTCCCCATCGTACGTTTCCGTGACGGTTTTAGTGAACGAAATATTAGTATTTATTTCAAGAGCATCTTCTGAAGGAGTCGCAGTCGGTGCTATCGTGGAAAATATATCTGCAAAATTGTACTGATTTTTCCCAGTATTTGTTTCGGTCACATGTTGTCTTATGTCATCATTAAAATTGGAGTTTGTCGTTAATGTAAATGTCACATTCAATAAATTGATCCAAATCAGGTATGAGTATACACATTTGATGAATAATTTCGAGACATCTGTGAATTTGATATCAAAATGAAATCGGTTAATATATATTATTGAAATATTTATGAAATCTATATAGTGAAATTCTTTAAAAAATCTTAATCTCAAACGGAAAATAATTTCTAAAAATAAAACAAATCAATTATGATGCAATATGCTTTCGCTACCAAACTCCTACCGGTGAATATTTTCAAATCGGTCTTTCACATTTCTATCGAGTATGGAGAAGATAAAATGTTTTTTCTACAAAAGGGTATGTTATTACAAGATGCTATAGCCCGCAACTGCACATTCAATAGATATTTTTTTTAATTTGGAACTTATTTAATGCGGAAAAAACTATACGGTTTAATAATTATTACGGTTATTCAATATACATATAACATTTTCAATCAAATCAGTAAGTATTGTTCAAAACCAAAAACTTTCTTTTCTCCGTTTTTCTAGGATTTAAAATGTCGACATATGTCGTTTATACATATTTTATATTTGGACAGATGAAAGATATAAATAAATTTAAAATAATTTTAAAGAATTATCAAACAGTTGCAAAACTTTCATAGAAACAGCTGCGATGGCCGAGCGGTTAAGGCGATGGACTAGAAATCCATTGGGATCTTCCCGCACAGGTTCAAATCCTGTTCGCAGCGAATATTTTTTTTTTAACTACATCAGAGGTAAATGTGACCAAGCATGTGAATTTTAGTATTTTCCAAGCACTCATATGATACTTATATTTAGCACAGTTGTTGTTTCTTCAATTTTATGTGTTAAATCCAATGAAAGTCTCCAAATGAAGAAATAATTTATCTAAAAATTGCACGCTTTCAACGAGACACATTCTTCTGTATATAAAACATATTCAAACCTACGAATTCGCAGTGAAAACAATATCCGATTTGTTTCAGACTGAATATTACACTTCAATATTAGCTCTTCTATATCATAGTTTTTTTAAATGTGTTTGTTCGCAACAACATTCAATACATCACAAAATATCTGGTTTGCCAATAATAATATTATATTTAGGAAAAGTTCTATTTTATACCTATCATTTTATTTTATCCATTTATTTACTTACGCATTGTTTTTGTTCTGAACTTTTAAATATCCCACCAAACTTCAGTAAAAGTATCCAAGTAGCCCTTTTTCTTCTCTTTCAATCCAAAATAAACACTCACGATGCAAGGCTTTGATGTATTTTTGGAATCTGTTTTCACATTGTATCCTATTAGAGTGGTTGCTTATTTCAATCGATTTGTTTAAAATATTCTCCATTAAACTGGTTTTTCATTCATTTTTGTACACTGGACCCATCATAACGGAACACCTTGATTATATAATAGGTTGGAAATAATTTAAATTTTCACACATTTTTCATTTGTCAGAAAGAACTCCACTCTCAGCCTAACCCAACTCAAATAACTTGCATTCATTCATGAAAACAACTGTAAATACAACAGCTGCTTTGTGGAAGATTCCTCAGAAGAACGGTCAAATATATGATTAAACACGAAGTTGATGTACATAAAATGTTTGATAAAACCATAGAGTTTGTAAAACTTCATGTGACTGTTTAGAAAAGTAAAATATCGTGTTCATTAAATTTTGCATTTACGTTATGTAAGCATTTGGTGTATTATATACATATATCCTTGCGGAAAAAGCATGCTCCAATTCATGAATGCCAGTCAAAAGGCGTTTTTCATATAGACGCAGACACTCGCGAAGGTTTTAATAAGTTAGAATACTCCATGGGTAACTAATGCTTTAGAATTGAGATGAATTTCATTTGAAAATCATACACCTATTTTTACAGATGAGTTCAGGCATTTGAATACAATTTACTTGAAATGATATACTGTTGGTATATTCTCGAGCTAATACTTTATAGCGATTTGATGGACCAATACAACACAATTGAATTGGTATATGAACACTTTTACTTAAAAAGTAATGGAAACTGGGATCAACTTCCAATGGTTTTTTTCTTCTAAAACTAGGGTGCATTTTTTTTGGTTTTATCTTGTTTCGTTTCCACCTCATCGATGACATTACATCACTTTAACATTTTGCAAAATATGTGGTCATTAGCACTGCATATTGTATTGAGCCTTAGCACTATTTTTCGGCACTAAATCTATGCAATTTTTATTAAAAATAATTGAAAATGCAGTAGTGAAACGTAATAGCTCATAATATATAAGCATATATTCAAAATGTAAGCACATAATAACCAGACATGTTCCATAAAATATAAGAAGTGTTATCCTGAAAATCCGGGCTGGGTGTTAACGTAAATGTGTTACGAGCCCATTTTTATTCGGTTACTTATGAAAATACGTTTTCCAGGATTGTCCATTTTTTATGGCAACAAAAAAAATTATTCAACACTTTTGTCCAATAGCTGAGAGTGGATTGTAATTGATTGTGCTACAATTATATATTTTGTTACTTCTTTGAAAAGTTTGTCTACTAGATAAAATACGTTTATGATGTGTAGACTAATAGATCTGCATCTCGACTAGTATTCATTGCGACATACATCGGATTCATTCGCAGCGGGTATAAGCTTAAAATCTGAGTTTTCTTCGAACGAAAAAAGCGAAAGCTTTGCCCATTATTACCAATACATGAACAATTCACGTTCAATGGCACCTACTCCGGTCGTTTCTCCATGTACAGCATATCATACTTGAAATAAGGTCAGTTAACAAGCATGCGTGAACTGAATATGCTCCTGTTGTCAAATACGATGTATGTATATTTACAGTATTTAGGGAATGGAAAAAAAGGAATAAAAAATTCAAACATTATAACGGAATTTTGTGATGTGGATAGTCAAAGGTAGAATTGGCTATTCTGTCAAATATACTTGAAATAAAATTCCAATTATACGAAGCATATTAATAATAACAATTGTTTTAGAAGAATGATGTTTTCTTCACCCTCTAATTTACATGTTTTCTTGACTTCTTTGACAAGAAACGTTTTCGGTTTGCTGCAAAACACACAATTTAAACACAGTTGTGCCAAAAATGATTGGAACGAATACGCCATGACATGAACA
This sequence comes from Sitodiplosis mosellana, assembly GCF_009176505.1. Classification (NCBI taxonomy): domain Eukaryota; kingdom Metazoa; phylum Arthropoda; class Insecta; order Diptera; family Cecidomyiidae; genus Sitodiplosis; species Sitodiplosis mosellana. Next base: position 358,030 of record NW_022595289.1, read on the forward strand.
TCTCTTTATATGAGGAGCTCTTTCCAAATATAGTGGGATATTTTTTATTGACATAGACAAATTTTTCTCACCTATGGGATAGCCGAAGCAACGCCATCTATTAATATCTTCTGAAAGCGATTGCTTGTGATTTCATATTGACATTGCTGTGATAGGTCTTACAAGACGTCAACAACAAAAACATGACCTTACCAAATAATGTTCAAAAAGAAAAAAGACAATGAAATATACACATTTTGTGTGTGCTACTTTGATCAGTTAAAGCCATTGTAATATGGTAATCTATCTTGAACACACAACATGTTCATAGATGACCTTGTTTCCGTTGAATCACGAGTTAAGTAAACTTATTCGCGAGTTATTGTAGATAAACAGAACCATTGGTTTGCTGTTTCTTTAAATATCCCAAAATATTTTCACCAAATCCAGATGGTAAAATTTTTCTCTTGTCTATTGAAGAAGCGGAACATGGTTGGATCGGTATGTATATATTTACAATTTGGAAAAACAACAAAAAAAAATTTCCCGTAGAATATTCAACAATTTTGTACATATTTGTGTTAGCTGCCCGTTCATTATGTTGACACCAAATACGAGAAAGCCACTTTTGGTATGGAAAAAATAACAAAAAAATCTTCATGTACAGCAAATACGAGACAGATATTGTACATTTTTTGTCTATAATTTGCAGGCATGGGCTGTTTTTGGTCTGGTGAATCGCTGTTCGGGGGGCAAATTGGTGTATTGCGAACAAAAGTAGGGTATTCAGGTGGCACCAGTCCAACGGCCAAGTATAGAGAAATAGGCGATCACGTGGAATGCGTTTCAGTGGATTATGATCCAAAGAAAATTTCTTATAAGCAACTATTGGACTTATTCTGGAACAATCATGAATACGGATTAACCAAGCGTGTCAAACGGCAATACTCGTCGTTGATTTTGTACCATACCGATGCACAAAAACAAGCGGCCATGGAAAGTATACAAGAGGAGAGAGTTAAACGTGCACCAGAAATCATTATTACCGAAATTGCTGAAGCTGGCCCATTTCATCCAGCAGAAGAGTAAGTACTAATACAAAAGTCATACTGGTTATAATGTCTACATAAATATTTCGCATCATTTGTTTCAAGTTATCATCAGAAATTCCGATTGCAAGCACATAAGGAGTTCGTGAAAAGTCTACAGCTCAACAGTGAATTACTTCTGAAATCATTCGTAGCAGCAAAATTGAACGGATATTTAGTTGGCGTTGGTGGCCTAAAACAATTCGAAAAAGAATCTTCCGAATTGGGACTGAGCCCAACGCAACTTGAATATGTTAGAAAATATGTCATAAAAAATGCTGGTGCTGGACTTTCTTGCTAATTAATTTAATGTACTTGCAATTTCAATTGTATTCGATAATAAATTAAGCCATTTTATTAACGAGATAGTTTTCAAGTTGTGTTGATTTTCTTAACAGTGTAAAAAAGAGTGCCAGCTCACAAATTTGATGACATTCAGCAAATATCAACAGATGATAACGTCAAAATTATATTCTTTGAATGTGGCATAAACGTCATGCCACGGCTGCTGAAATAGAGCACAAACTACGAAATTGTAGGAAAATTTCGAATAAAACTATTTTAAACTTCTGAAAAGCATAGTATTTCACGGTGAAAGAATGTTAAAAGCAGTAATTCTAGTTGGTGGACCTCAAAAAGGTATTTACATGCGGAGACCAAACAAAAGTGTAACAAAATATAGTTTGTTTACTTAAGTAAACTTAGGCTCAAATTTAATATAACAATGAATTTTAGGCACACGATTTCGGCCACTATCTTTGGATTTGCCAAAGCCACTATTTCCTGTTGCTGGACGCTCAATTATTCAACATCACATCGAAGCATGCGTTCAAATAAAAGAGCTTAAAGAAATTCTGGTTATTGGGTATTATCCAGCGCACCAAATGGAACAATTTGTTGCTGACATGCAAAACCTATACGATGTTAGCATACGGTAAGTTTGATATTGTTATCTCTTTTATTTATTTGGCGTAGTATAATTCCTTATTCATTGGGTCCTTAGATATTTGCAAGAATTTACGATGCTGGGAACGGCTGGTGGAATTCATCATTTTCGGGATCAAATTCGAGCGGGAAATCCAACAGCATTCTTTGTTCTGAACGGAGATGTTTGTTCGGATTTTCCACTTAATGAAATTTACGAGTTTCATAAATCCAAAAGTCCTGAAGCGATGGTAAGGCAACGCAGTTAGTTCAAAGAATCAATTTGACTTTTAAGACACTGATAACATTTCTCTAGATAACGATAATGAGCACTGAGGCAACTAAACAACAATCAATACATTATGGTGTAATGGTAATCGGGCCGACAGGGTGTGTAAATCATTACGTCGAGAAACCTTGGTAATGATTTACTCATTTATTTGTTTATCATGCTGTTGCTGAAGCATCAACAAAACTTATAAAGGAAGATGACTCAATGAAAGAAAATCAATTTTAATTATAGTTGTCTAAAAATCTGTTCGTTTTTTCCTAGTTCTTATGTTTCAACATTCATCAATTGTGGGATCTATATTTGCTCATTGGATGTTTTTTCGGAAATTTCGCAAGTTTTTCATTCGCGTGAATTGCATTATTCAAACGGTAATGGTCAAAACCGTGATCCAGGCTACATTGAATGGGAGCGAGAAGTTTTAACAAAACTAGCGGGAACAGGAAGATTGTACGCTTTACCGGTCAGTCAATGGTGGTCGCAGATAAAAACGGCTGGCTCAGCTATTTATGCCAACCGAAGATTTCTCGATCTGTATAAGCGAACCCACCCTGAACGGCTGGCTAAGAACGGCGTGGAAAATAATGAATTTCATTGCGAAATTATTGGTGATGTTACGATCCACCCAACGGCTCAGATTCATCCTACTGCAGTGGTAAATAATCGTTTTCAATGTTCACAACTTTGGTTAGATACCACCATTTTTTTTCCAGTTGGGACCCAATGTGTCTATTGGACAGTACTGCGAAATTTCTCAAGGTGTTCGGATCCGTGAGTCAATTATCTTGGATAACGCAGTTGTAAAAGATCACTCCCTAATACTGCATAGTATCGGTTAGTGGTTGAACATATCTCGCAATATTTTTATTTCATCGTGTTAAAATAGTTTGAACATTGAATGTGACCATAAATTGTATATTTATTTTTGTTAAAGTTGGCCGCAATTCTAAAATTGGAAGCTGGGCTCGAATTGAAGGAACTCAAAGCGATCCAGATCCAAATAAGCCCTTTGCCAAATGTTCAACAGCCCCTTTGTTCAACAGCGACGGCAAGTTGAATCCTTCGATTACAATTTTGGGATGCTTTGTTACTGTAGCACCAGAAAAAGTTCTACTTAACTCGATTGTCTTGCCGCACAAAGAATTGACTCGGAACTATAAAAATGAAATAATTTTATGAAAAAAAAGTTGACATTCAAAATAAGAAATTAGAAATTGCTATTAATAAAGCTGTGCAAACGTTTTGTGTTTGATTTTATTTGAAACTCATCAGCTGAATCACAATAGCTGAACTCTCAAACTGTCAAATTATATATTCAGCTGACGTGGTGAGTTGAAATTGTTTAGATTTTGTATCAATGTGGTGGTTTAATATGACACAAAGAAATGCAAGTCACAATATAGTTAGTAATCAGTTGTTTGTCGTTCATTTCAAGTGTGAGTTAGAATATTATTGGATTGATAATAATCAACAAGTGCAAAGTAATTCAGAATTTTTCACAAACATCCTATAAAAGAGGTAAATTTATTTTCAAAATAATATTTTCCATCATTTTCGCAATGAAAACATAGCTGAAAGAATTTGAATATATACGTATTATAATAAGCCGAACCGAAAAGCAGATCTAGTCAATTTGATACATATACACTCAATTGATACAAAAATATGATGCGTAATTAACGGATCAATGATTCAGATTAAATTGTAGGTCAATTTTGTCTGTATTTCTCTGAAATTCTCTACATTGTTCGATCTAAAATCTATAAATATTACGTATTTATTCAGGCATTTTATACACTGTACTCTCAGTATCATATTACAGCCAGCACTATCACTATTATTTCTCTATTTTCCTTTTATTCCAATTTCCTAGGATTTCTGATCCAATCATGAAATCACTATCTGTATATGTGGTCTTTGCTTTAGCAGCAGCTAGTTTAGTTTTGGCTGAAGACAATGATAATCCTCTTTCCGATGAATTTATTAAAAAAATCAACGAAAAAGCTACCACATGGAAGGTGAGTGAATAACCAAAGAACATTGGGTTTTTCTGTGTTATTTTCATTGTTATATTTGCATTTGGACAAGTGAAATTGTTTTTGAAAAAGGATACTATTGAAAAAATTGTTTTTAGGCTGGACGAAATTTTGAAAACCTTGATCCTTCCGTGTCGAAAAAGTATATTCGTAGTTTAATGGGAGTGCACCCCGATTCAAAGAACTATCAAGATAAGCCAAAGTTGATGGGAAGTATTCGAGGTGATTTGCCTGAAGAATTTGACTCGCGCACCAATTGGCCAAATTGCCCCACCATTCAAGAGATTCGAGACCAAGGCAGTTGTGGTTCATGTTGGGCTTTTGGAGCAGTTGAAGCCATGTCTGACAGGGTAATTTTTTTTTTCAATTTTTTCCTTTTAACACAACTATGGTTCAAAACTAAAACTGCTATAATACGTCAGGAATGCATTCATAGCGGTGGTAAATCGCATTTCCGTTATTCTGCCGAAGATCTAGTTTCATGCTGTCATACATGTGGATTTGGTTGTAACGGGTATTTATACTGTTTTATACATAGATATTTTGGTCATATTTAATATTCGCTGTCTTTTCGTTCTCGCAGAGGTTTTCCTGGAGCTGCTTGGAGCTATTGGGTTTGTCATTTTGGAACCATTACTCAACTGCATGTTGTGATAAATAATATTTTTATGTAGGTACATAAAGGACTCGTATCTGGTGGTCCATATGGTTCGAATCAAGGCTGTCAACCGTACGCTATTGCTCCTTGTGAGCATCATGTAAATGGAACTCGAGGACCTTGTAATGGCGATGGAAAAACCCCAAAGTGTCAAAAGACATGTGAATCGAACTACAATGTTCCATATCAAAAGGATAAACACTACGGGAAAAAATCGTATTCTCTGGGAAAGAATTCGGATGAAATTCGTCAAGAAATTTATGAAAATGGCCCGGTAGAAGGCGCTTTCACCGTTTACGAAGATTTGATAAGTTACAAATCAGGTGGCCTTCACTTCTTTTTTACAATTTAATTGAACATATTTTTTCATTTTATTGATTTCTCTCTCTCTCTCTCTCTCTATCTCTCTCTCTCTCTCTGCCTCGATTCTAATATTTAGGTGTTTATCAACATGTTCATGGAAAAGCTCTTGGTGGTCATGCCATTCGAATTTTGGGTTGGGGTAAAGAAAATGATACACCGTATTGGTTGATTGCCAACAGCTGGAATACAGATTGGGGAAATAACGGTTTCTTTAAAATCCTCCGCGGCTCGGATCATTGCGGAATAGAATCTGAAATCGCTGCTGGTCTTCCAGCAAACGCAGATTAAAATCAAAATCCACGACAATTTATAATGATTTTATGTTTTATTTGGTTTCTTCAATTTTATAAATCCACATTTTTTTTAAATAAATGAAATGAAACATAAAAAACAAAAGAAATTTTCTTCGTCATATTATTTCTGTTTTTTCGAGCCTTTTTCGCTGGGGATAACATCTTTTTCAGTATATGCTTTGTAAGCATATAGACCTATGATGATGTAAACAGTAATAACGGATGATGCGACCGAACATGATGTGATTGTGAATTCGGAAAAATGGGTGTGTTCTCTTAGCAGATGTCTCGTTCCGAAAAATGCTCCAAATGGCAATGTAAACATCAAAATGCTGTAAAATAGTAGGTAGAGAAGTGCAGATGCGGCTTGTTTGGAAATTAATATTTCTGTTTGATCATCATAATGGCTTGTCTCTTCGGACGGCAACTCTTCTGATTCACGTCTTGCAGTCACATTCAATTCAGCCTTCTTAGTTTTACCCATCTTTTAATCGTGAAGTGTGCTTTAGATCTAGTTGGAGAAAAAAAAGTTACTCGTCAAGCGACTTCAACTATTTCCGTCTTATTTTTTGAAAAAATAAAATACCTACCTAATGTTTGACAAATTCAACCAAAACTAATTTTTGTTTGTTTGCTTCACGTGATTGTTTATTTGTAAGTTCTGTCACAAATGTCATTTCATTTTTTCTGTTAAACGTGAAGTTGTCTGTGATCGCGATGTGGAAATTGCCAGTTTTGTCATATTGGTGTGATTAGTAATAATTGCGATGATAATTATTTGCAACAATTTGTTTTTGGGCGTGCATAATATGATGCACTCAACAAAATAATTGCAATTTATGAAAAACTGTATCCTCAATGTCCATTCAACTATTCCATGACATTTAAAATATATTAATTTAATGACTGTGTATATCAAGTGAATAATCAATTTAATGTGAACAACCGAAAATTAACATGTATGATTTCTGATGTATCTTGGTTAGTGACAGATGTAGGAATAAAATATTGTGTTTCGTTGCTTTCGCATATTTTTCGAACATTTTGATAACTTTCACAATTCCATATCGTATAATAATTTAAAAGAAAATAATTGATAACTTTCAACATGAAGCCCCGTATTGAATACAACGAGTGTTTGCGCGATTCACCAGCTTTTCGGTATGTTTTCAACTTCAAAAAACGTGAATAATTCAAAGTGAACGTAAACTTTCACATTTACGCATTCCAGCAAATATTTGGAGGAAGAAGAGGCATCAATCGAAAACTTGGAACAGAAATTAGATCGAACCTTGAAGTTATGCACCCTTATGATTGACAGCGGTAAAGAATACGTTAAAAATCAAAGTGTATTCGCTACTTCGCTGTGGGAGCTACATTCACACTTCAAGGAAAACAAAGTTGCACAAAATGCATTATGCAAAATCATTACATGCTTCCAGGTAACTTCGAACGATTGATTTTCCATTCATATTGCTTATATGATGTGTGTACTCATTTCAATTTCAATATATTTCATTAAATATAGGAAATGAACAAATTTCAAACGATATTATTGGATCAGGCAAGTTGTATAATTTTGAAAAACTTGACATCATTTATAAAAACCGACATCAAAGGAGTTAAAGAAACTCGAACACATTTTTGTAAAGTCTCTGAAACCTATGATGCTGCGATAATTAGAAACGCCCAAGCAAATAAGAATCGCCTGGTCGAAGTCAATGATGCAGTTAATACTTTATCCGCTTCGTCGTCGTGCTTTCGACACATAGCACTTGACTACGTGTACTCTTTGACATCCCTACAATCGAAAAAAATGCATGAAATTCTGTCAACAGTAAGTTAACAGTTTAAAATATTTGAAGTTACGGTGTTCGACTTTCGTCCCCATTGAATAGTTTAAATGATGAAAAAAAAAATTGAATTTTCCAATTTATTCGCAGCTATTGAGTTATTACAAAGCCTGTAATACTTTTTATCATCAAGGATATGATCTGTGTAAAGATTTTGAAGATTTCTTCAATGGATTTAGTAACGAGGTATGTATAAGCATCCCAGATTTTTTTTCGAAGCGATCCGGGCCGGGCAAATCCGGGTAAATTTCGGAGAAATCCGGGCAATATCCGGGCGATGAGTCGCGAAAATTTCACTCAAAAATCCGGGCGAAATTCCAATTTTTCCCGGGCCGAATCGCTTTAAAGTAAGCGCCAAACGCACAAAAAACGAAAATATAGAAACAGTTTGCCAATTTTCGCCTTTGTGATACCTGGATAGACGTTGGCGTCAAAAGGCACGCACAGTACATAAGAGCTAATGCTATAATGCAGTAAAAGTCAATTGATGCGCATAAGTAGCGCCACCTCTAATGATTACGGAGAGTTACCATAAGTCGTATGCAATTGATGTTGAGAAAAAGAAGAAGAAGAAACAGACATTCTATTCATTCACATTGCAATAATGGCAATCAGTAGAGATGGTGCTCATGTGCAGATCATATCACTGTTACAACCCTTCGGTTGGCGTATTCTTCATTCCAAATACATGCTCCGCTTTTGCCACCCTTCATTTTCACTTTTTGTTTTTGTTTCTGTTTTAATCCGATCGTGACGACAACCAAATGCAAACTGATATGCATTTGTTCGCGACGTCGATCTACTCATATTGCTAATTGTTTATAGTAATTACACAAACACCAATAAAATATTGGACACAATATCGAAGTCGTCAATCATTTTCTTATGTTTGAAGTGTCAATGAATGAATTAATTACATTTGAGTACAGAATTTTGAATTTTGATTAAACGGTTTCAAATACTGTTCGGAATAGACTGAGACAATTATCATTTTCGGGAGAAAAAAGAATATTGCATTTATGAATGAAATTTTTTGAAAAACAAGAGCGAAATTCGGATCTATTCCTTTGAAAAATCCGGGCGAAATCCGGGTAAATTTGGCAATATCCGGGCATCCGGGCCGGGCGATTTTTTGGCCGGGTTTCGCCATGGAAATCCGGGCAAACCCGAATTTATCCGGGCGATCTGGGATGCTTAGGTATGTACCACCCAAAAATGAAGAAAAACAGAATAAAATGTTTGGATAGTCCAACCAATAGGTGTGATTGAATTTGACAGTAGTATATTTTGTCAGTTTCGAAAATAACTAAATTTACTCTTCAAAAATTTAGTTTTAGTAAAACATTTCGATACGGCAAAAAACTCATAAAATAAGTTTTTAAAAATCCAATCTGTATAAATATATTGTATTGTCTACCCCAATAGATATCGGCCATGCAATTTGAATCGAGTCAACTTGAGAAAACGATGCAGAATCGTCATTTGAGTGTGGGTCAGTTTTCTGAACCTCCCAGTTTTCTAACCGATACGACATCGGCAACGACGACACCAGTCACAACAACAACAACAACAACAACAACAACAGCAGCAGCAGCACTTGTTCTAACTCCGCAATTCGAGGGGTATCTTTTCAAACGAAATTCGAAAGGATTCAAGGTTTGTACTTTTTTCTACTTCTTCTTCCATTGATTCAATTTTGTTCGTTGATTTTTTTTGTAAGACATGGAATCGACGGTGGTTTATGTTACGTGACAATCAACTGCTCTACGTGTAAGTATTTCTACAAGAATATTGAAAATTATGTTACTGAAATAAGATTAAATGTATTTTCAGCAAACGTGATGGGAAGGACGAAGTGCCAACAGTAATGGAGGAAGATCTTCGTATTTGTACTGTGAGACCAGTAAATGATAATGACAGAAGATTTTGTTTTGAAGTAATTTCTCCACTGAAGAGCCATACACTTCAGGCAGACTCTAAAGAAATTCTGAATGCTTGGATATCAGCCTTACATAAACGGATTGATGCAGCTATTCATGGTTATAAAGAAAATGACCGGAGGAATACGCTGAGTGAAACTCTGCCTGGTGCGAAACGAATTCAAAAAATGTAAGTAAATTTTTCTTTTCATATTTGAATTGAAAATGAATGATGAACCCTTGAATATTATTGCGTTACATAAATTTGTCGCTTTCACTTTTCACTCCTTGTTTCGAAATGTTCTATTTTGATTTCAGAAAATGTGAAGAGTTTTACAAAATTCCTGGGAATGATACATGCTGTGATTGCAAATGTGTGGAGCCGCGATGGGCATCTATAAATCTTGGAATTACGCTTTGCATTGTAAGTTTGTTTATACAGCGGCAATTCCAAACAAAATCAGAGAAGAGTTGTTATGCGAGGTCGCCGAATTGGCTGAAACTGTGCATGGAGTCTTATTTTCGATAGAAAATGAGAGAATCAAATACTTAGGGCTGTAAGTGGAACACATTTTGAGTTCACCCAGTGTAAATTTTAGAAAAAATTGAAAAAATCGAAAAATGGGTTCGCGGCAACTGAAATCTAGCCAAGAACTAGTTAACACATTGCTAAACCACTAGTACCGTTGGAAAGAAAATCGATGTGGCTCATGTCGCGCCGCTTTAGATGAGAAATTAAAATTCCGTGTAATAGCCTAATTTTTATAGTGTTTTTGGCCTCAGCAAGTGAATCATATTTCATTTTTCGGCGTTTTGTGGGAAAAATGGTCGGAAATGACCTCCTACGATGTTTTTTTACTGAGAAAACTACTATTTGTTTGTTAAAATACATGAAAATATGACCATTTAAACACTGCTTTACCTATCAATTTTGTCTGAAATCGACATTTCTTCATAAAGCAAGCGAATTGTCGAAATTTACATATTAAATCACACTTATGGCATAGAAAAGTCACCTATGATGGCCTGTTATATATGTTATATTTTCACGTAGTTTTGCACGAGGAATTGATTTAGACTTATTTCAACTCTGTCTGAAGGGTCAAACGCTGAATTGAGGCCAAAATGACAAGACTCTATCCAAAATTTCGGCCAATTCGGCGACCTCACATTACAACTCTTCTCTGATTTCGTGTGGAATTGTCGACAGATAGATTTTTCTATAATAATAACACGACTACTTTGTCAATAGGCTTGCTCGGGTGTTCATCGTAGCCTAGGAGTTCATTATAGTAAAGTGCGTTCACTAACATTAGATGCCTGGGAACCGGAGATAGTAAAAGTCATGATGGAACTCGGTAACAATGCAATTAATGACATCTATGAAGCCAACTACAGCGAACATAGTGCAGGAAGACCTGATGATGAATCTCAATCAACACATGTACGCCGAGCTACGAGTGATTGTGATATTAATGTACGTGAAACTTGGATTAAAACAAAGTACATTGATAAGGCATTTGTGATACCAACCAGCTTATTAAATGCCGAATATGAAACGATACAGAAGAGATCGAGCACATTGAAAGATATTATCTTGAATAAAAATGGCTGGTTTGTTCGCCCAACTCGACGTACACGAATTAAATTACGAACTACGGAAAAATCGTCGGCAACTTCTGCAGCGGAAAAATCTTCTGATGGCAGTGAACTTTCAATTGATTCAAATCAAACCATTGACTTGAGTTTTGGTTCGGACAATAATTCGACAGACGATGAAGATGAAGATGAAGACGAAGACGAAGATGAAGACTTATCGCACAGAACGTCAGATGGAAATTTAGACGATTTTAATAGCGATATGATTTTATTTAAATCTACCAATAAACACAATTTACCAGTCATGTGCTATGCCCTTGCAAGTGGTGCTTCCAAAAGTTGGGTGAATCCAATGAACTTACAACGATCTTCGCTCCACCAAGCCATTTTATCGGTAAGTTCCTACAGTAATTGAATTGCAATAAAAAAAAACTAAAACAAAATCAATCTTAACAGAATTCAGTTACTGCATGCGAATTTCTCATCTTGAATGGTTTCCCTATCAACGCTGTGGATGCAAATGGCCATACTCCTTTGCACTTGGCAACTGAAAGAGGATTTACTGCCCAGGCATATCTACTATTGAAACATCAAGCGAAACACGATGTAGTTTCAAACGATGGGAAAAGACCTATAGATATCGCTGTTGAGCAGGCAAATGCTGATATTGTAACTTTGTACGTATTATCAAGATATTTTCATCTGAATTTGGGAGTAGTAATATTAAAGTCAGTTCTTCAAAGTTGTAGTGTACGGAGTAAACCAAATGTAATTTGCTATCACCACAAAAAACCGCTTGCTTCGTCGATTTGTCCAAAAACATAATTCTTCTTTCGAGATCACATATTAAAAATAATTTACGGACTGGGATAGTCTTTTTTGTATTCATAGCTTTTTATTCATTAATTTATACATTTTTTTGTATAAAGGACTGAGATTCGTTCTTTACAACACATGAACGGAACAAAATTCCATTCTTCAAGCACTTTGGTGAAGTCTGACTTTTATTCAACTTTTCTGCACCTTTTTGAATTAGTTCTTAACCCTCCGGTGCATTAAATTTTCCCAGAGCTGGTGAAATACTACTGGTTGTTGGTTGATTTTGGACCATATATAACGAAAAAAATATTCAAAATGCTGGATTCCCCATGGTTAACTCAGGAAATTCGATAGACATCAATCATAGAATAATCAAATCCATTGTTTTAAAGTGTCGAAAATTTGTATAAGATAATAATTAATTTTGACGAATTAATGTTTTCATGAACATTTTTGTTTATAACTCAACAACCGTTTGATATGGATTAATAGTGCAAAAAAACCAAAATAGAAAGGACACTTTGACGATAAACAAAATGAAATGTTTTGTGAAACAATGTGATCCGACGTACCGATTACGTTATATAGACGTTAAAATGTTGCCCGCTTAAAGGCGGTCGTATGCACCAGAGGGTTAAGATTTTTTTAACCCTCTGATCGTTTGTCGGGTGTACAACGCCCGAGGCGAATTTGAACCTCGAATAAAAGTACCAAAAAACGAAAAAATCATATTGAAATAGGTACCATTCGATAGCTTGAACCTTTAGCTATACGTCAGTGAAATTTCATGTGCATATGTGTAAGAATGTGTGAGATATTGCCTCCCACAACACATGTGCGCGCGTTCGTTTCATGGGGCGTACGACGCCCCAAGTGTATTTTTTCATGAAATCTGGACTGTGATAAGAGATAACGATTTAATGTCTTCGGCAAATATGTAGTACTAGAGGTCCTCTGCATCTTTACTAAAGACAGATATCGCTTATCTCTTATCAGTTCCGCAAAATACGCGAAAAACCACGAAAACGCAAATACACGGTTTTCCATTTATCACGGAACTGATAAAAGATAAATGATATCTGTCTTCAGCAAAGCTGTAGAGCAGATTGGGTTCTACAACTTTGCTCAAGAAACCAAGTCATTATCTCTTATCAGTAACGCGAAAAATGATAAGAGAAATCTCGCGTTTTCCGCGGTTTTTCGCTTAACTGATAAGAGATAACGAAATAAAGCATGTGGAAAATTGTAGTACTTGTGGTCCTGTACAACTTTGCTGAAAACAGATGTCACTTATCTCTTATCAGTCAAGCAAAAAAAAATTATGAAAAACCCCATATGGTGTGAGATCTTTCGCGGTTTTTCGCGTATATTGCGTAACTGATAAGAGATAAGCGATATCTGTTTTCGGCAAATTTGTAGTGCCGGCTGAATACTACAACTTTGTCGAAGACACCAATTCGTTATCTCTTATCAGTTACGCGAAAAATCGCGAAAAACGCGAATTTTCCCTTATCATTTTCCGCGGAACTGATAAGAGATAAGGAGATGGTGTCTTCAAAAAATTGTAGTACTTGACTTGCTCTACAACTTTGCTGAAGGCACTCATCATTTATATCTTGTCAATTCCGTGAAAAATGAGGAGCCGAAAATTCACGTTTTCGCGGTTTTTCGCGTATTTCGCGGAACTGATAAGAGATAAGCAATATGTGTCTTCGGCAAAGTTGTAGAACGGGTTAAGTTCTACAACTTTGTCAAAGACACTAAGTCGCTATCTCATATTACAATCAAGTTTTCATACAGAATTCACTTGGGGCGCTGTACGCCCCATGAAACGAAGTTAAGGTGTAAACGCAACAAACGATCAGAGGGTTAAACGCTATTATTACTGTAATTTGTTCATCAAACCTATATCTAACGGTATCTTTCTGAATATTAAAAAGGCTCCGGTTGACAAGATTGAATGAAGAAATTCGGATGGAGGAACATGGAACCGGGGAAGGAGATACATATAATGACGTTATGAATGATTTTTCTCGATTTGCTGTGAGTCAACCGCACAAGTTACAACGAGCTACATTGCCATTGGAATAGTTCCAGCTCTAGAATCGAAATGCTGTGGAGCAATTAGAATTTAATGTATTTATATTAAAATCAATGGTTTACTTATAATCTCGTATAGGTCTGTAAATTTTAAATTTTTAAAAAGTTGTAATGTGTTTCCAATTGTGACATTCCTTTTTGTATTCTGAATCAAAAGAAAAGTATTCAAATTTTTTTTTATAAATTAGTATCAATGGTCGATTACATAGTTTCCACAATAGTGTATGTTCCAATAAAACGGGATTTTCAATCGTAATAATTTGTCCAACATTTTCTATACTAAAATCAAATATGCGCATGGTTTCTCAAGACAGACATAAATGGTGTTATGAGGTGATGTTGACTACAGAATATTTTTTATTTGAATATATCTGATATTTCATTTATTTCACAATAATCTTCGCCACCAATTTTCAATCTCACAAATTACATTAGTGTACATAATGTGTACAGAAATTCCACACATAGAAGGCAAAATCCGAACATAACAATAAAATCTTGACCAAACCTAGCGATACATATAATTTCAAGAAGCTCAATGTGGCAAAATTGAGCCAAATTTGTTGTTTTTTTCTTTCATTTCATCAAGCAGAATGAAGCCAATAAAGGCTGATTTTCTAGGCCTCTGAGATACGCAAAAACTATATCCTAGTCCGGTCTTGATTTCTCATTAGTTCTTAATGCCAGATTAAGATTCAGCCGTACCAAAAACTGCGACAACACTTTCTCTGTGAGGAATTTTTGACGGTCCAGAATATCTTTTGGTAAACGCTCCAAAAGAACAAAAGCTATATGAAACGTAAAGCGTTTAATTTGCGATTTTAGGAGAATTTCAAAATTGCATCCCAAAATAAAACCGACAAATTTCGCTGATTTAGGTGGTTAAAATGCAACAAAAAACTGCGTATGGTATACAAAATTCTTAAAATCCTTTCTTGTATGAATTCCTTTTCGAATCTATTATTTAGCCGCCAATATCTATGTCATCTGCAAGTGTCACTACAAATGTCATCGGCGTTGGTTTCGGTTGTCATATCTTTGAAAGATAATTGAAACCTATCATCAAATAGCTAAGATAGTGTTATCAGTGGCTTAAAGTTAAAAAAATACCGGTTCGACATTATTTTCTGAATTTTGAACAAAGTATTTTTTTGGCTGATATTTTAAACAATAGAAGCAATTTAAAAAAATGCATCGTCTTCGAAATATACGGAACTATAGCAAATTAATTGACATTAAACCTGAGGTACTAGAGGCTTTGAAAACAAACAAGCCGATCGTTGCATTGGAATCTACCATCATTACACATGGGATGCCATACCCTCAAAATTTAGAAACAGCCATAGAGGTTGAAAATATTGTTCGTAACCAGGTAAAAGTTTTATTTTTGATCAGATGACATTTAAATATTTTAAATTAAAAAAGAATTACGCTGTATCCTTTGGCTTCTTCTTCTGTAATGTTCAACAATACTCAAATTTGTTTTTAGGGATCAATTCCAGCGACGATTGCCATTTTAAATGGAAGAATCAAAGTGGGCTTAGAACCAAGTCAATTTGAAGGTTTAGCTAAAAATGGTGCAAGTACAGTCAAGACTTCCAGACGTGACTTATCATATGTTTTGAGTAAAGGCTTGAGTGGTGGAACAACAGTCTCGGGCACTGCATTAATTGCCAATCAAGTCGGTATTGATGTTTTTGCAACTGGTGGTATTGGCGGCGTTCACCGCGAAGTGGAAAAGACTTTTGATATATCTGCTGATCTCACCGAGCTCGGGCGTTTAAACATTGCTGTAGTTTCGAGTGGGGTTAAATCAATTTTAGACATACCAAAAACATTGGAATTTCTAGAAACTCAAGGTGTAACCTGCGCTACGTATAACACTCCAGAGAAAGATTTTCCGGCATTTTATTGTAGAAAGAGTGGTTATAAAGCGCCATACAATGTTAATGATCCCATTGAAGCAGCCAAACTTATTGCGACATCGAAAACATTGAATTTAAACTCAAGTATTTTGATTGCTGTTCCCGTTCCCGAAGAATTTGCGATGAATGGTGGAAATATTTAATTATATTTATCTTGGTTTTCGCTTTTAAACTGATTTTTTAATTTCAGACGAATATATGAACCGTATTATTGTGGATGCTTTGGAAAAAGCCAAATTGTCTGGAATTTTCGGCAAAGACGTCACGCCGTTTTTATTGAATGCTATTGGAACATTCACTAATAATAAGAGTCTTCGAACAAGTACTGTCGCAAAGCAAGTTGGAAAATAACTAATGAACTGGTGCTATTCATAAAATTGTGTTCTTTCAGATATTGCATTAATTAAATACAACGCACACGTGGCCTCACAAATTTCTCGCGAGCTATCTAAGATCAAGCGCATTGATGAAACAAGCGTAGCATTCCAAAATCGTGAAATTCCGGTAAATAAAACAGACGAAAAGAGACGAAATTAGAAAATGGAGTTAAATAATTGTATAATAATAATAGGTGGTGATTGGTGGCTCATTGGTAGATAAGTGCTGCATTGTAGACGATTACCCCATCAAGGTAGTTTTGATCTGTAGTCTGTACCGATATCAATTGAAATTCATTTATATAGTAAGTATTAACAAACTTATCATTTTTAGCTCAACGGTGCTACATACCATTCACAATTTAAAAAGAAGTGCGGAGGTGGTGTGGGCAGAAATATTGCAGAGGGTTTGAGTAAGCTTTGTGGAAGCGTTGAATTCA
The DNA here is from genome assembly GCF_009176505.1 of Sitodiplosis mosellana. Classification (NCBI taxonomy): domain Eukaryota; kingdom Metazoa; phylum Arthropoda; class Insecta; order Diptera; family Cecidomyiidae; genus Sitodiplosis; species Sitodiplosis mosellana. Next base: position 374,692 of record NW_022595289.1, read on the forward strand.
TATCAAAAATTGGTGACGATGAGGTGAGAAAAACAAGCTGTTTTGTCTTGATTACAAAAATGTAATTTCAGTTTTCTAACTAGAATGGCGACTACCTCTTAAGTCTTCTACCTGAATCCGTAACCAGGCATTCCATTGAACGTGACCCGGAACAATCAACTGCCTCGTGTGTAGTAATTTTGGATCGCAATGGTGACTCTAAACTATACCTTGCAAGCATGGATATTCATAAAACGATCGACTCAGCTATGGTATAATAACGAACATTTAATGAATATGATACAAATGATTCAGAACTACATTTTCCCTTATTAGATCAAGAGGTATGAGCACCTTATTCAGTCAGCTCCCATCGTTGTTTTCGATGCTAACATCCCAATTGATGGAATGGGGATTATTTTGGAATTGTGTAAGAAATATGAAAAACCAGGTGAGTCAATTTTCAT
>NW_022595289.1:375537-383939 GCF_009176505.1 Sitodiplosis mosellana
GAACGTATTGAGGCAATACAAAAACCAAATCATTGGAAAGAAAAAACGTTCGGCAATACAACAACAATTATTGCTAGTAATAGCACTAATTTCTCATGATTATTTTTATTAATACTCCCGAAATTTGTTTGAAAAAGTATCGTTTTGTAAATGGACGGCGTCATTTTTGAAGTTTTCTAAATTCAATTCAAACCAATTGAACTTTTAATGTAGTTATAGTTGTCTTAAATTTATATTAATGTGCCAACATAAGTGCACTTCGAACTCATTGATTAAAAAAATGTATGTGATTCATATGTTACACTATAAAAACCCACTAAAAGCTATTGGGGTTTTGTAGGAGGGAATGTGTGAAAGATAATAGATTTATGTGAAGCAGATCATTGATTAAATTGGAATGCTAAAGTTGGCCATTGATTTGGGCTTCCAATGATCAAAAATATCGAAATGCTGCGTTTGAGTTTGAATGCTATTCTGTTTAGATGTAGCCACCGCTGTGAAGACTTCGAGATAATGAACGGGATGGATGAAAACCTGGTTCTTGCATTTCCATTTGCATAACTAAATTTTTGGCTTGGTCCCGAATTTCGTAGGCACGCTTCGCTTCACGGCGTAACATTGCAGATGCTGCACCCAATAAAGCCATTGCTACCACAGCCAGACCAAAAGACCATGAGATAATATTGAATTTTGGATACATCAACCAATCGCGGCGGTATGCATTGAAGCCAAAGATTAAAATCCCCAAAAATATCATGCCACCTAAAACAAATGAAAGAAAGGAAATATGACTTTCATTAATCAATGGCTAAAAGACATGCGAATGAACTAAGTAGAAAGCAGAATAACTTACTTGCAACTGCTGAAGCTATATGAGATATTTTTGTCATGAGCCATTCGTATTGCAATACTGTCTTCAATGGCCATCTTATCAATTCCAACGCCAACAAACCCAATGTCAAAAATGTCAAGATAAAAGCTAAAGTTATGCAAATTTGCACAGTTAATAACCATCCGGGTAGAAGATATTCACGAATCATGTAGTAGTCCTGAATATAAAGAAAGAACGAAGTTTAACTCAATTAATTGTACTACCAGCTATATAAATATAGCTTCAGTGTCATAATCGATATGATGTAAAACTTACATGACTGAATATATTATGGCATCCATTGAATTTTTTGGGAAATTGATAATTTGGATAGTAGAAATCTTTGAAACAGTACTCCCAGAGACCCATTTTCTTGAATGAACTGAATGACCCATCATACGATTCGATCCAATAAGGTGAGCAAAACGACATTACCAGAAAAAGGCTCCCAACATAAGCTACAATCGATGCAAACACCAAGCCACCTTAAAAACATATTAATAATGAAAATGAATTAACTTCGGAAGTAAATTGAACATTGTTTCAATTGGGGCGTAGCCCCATCTCCTAACAATAACACTGACTATATCAATAATTTCAAACACAAACTAGGGAGATCTAATGTTATACTATCCAATGTATTCAAGTAATATCGAAATTTCGCAATCAAAATCGATTAGGATTCAAAGAGATCTAATGAATCACTCCAGAAATTTATTATTTGATTTTTTTCTCGAACTAATTTCTATTTGGTTTTAATTCCGAAATTTGCATCTTAAAGAAAATGGATATATTTACTTGATGCGCGTGGATATTCATTTTTTTCCGGTGCGTCCACACTCATATTCACGTATATTTTCCACGATTTTTTTACTTAATGGTAACGAAAACGGAATTTAATGAGAATAAACAGAAATATATGTCTTAATTGCCAGAAATATGAAAATAAATTTGGGTGCGTATAGTGTATATCATTATGGTATTGTTTAACACATATACATTTTCATGTTACTCAATTGATCGTTAATGGAGTAAACTCTGTTGGGTACCAACTGTTCAAAATAAAATTTGTGGATGATTGCTTTAGCTAGATACCAACAGAGTGTGCTGTCATCACAAATAAATTCCAATGGAAGTGATCAACGAAATGGTCAATTAACTTGTCTTCTCTAGCAAATCTTTAATACATAAAAGCTGAATTTTGAACAATTGAGGATACTTTTTAGCCATAGTAAAATAGGGAAGAATAAATTTGAAACAAATACCTGGAACTGTTTACAACAATTGTATTTACTGAATGTGTTCCATCCACTTTTCTTCCTTTGAATCATATGAATGATTTTTTTATAGAAAAAGACTGAAAACTTCTGTTTTTCTGATTTATTGAAGAGATGTGGTACATTTGTACAATTAGGGTGTTCAGCTAATCTGAAAAAGAAGAATGAATAGCATAAATTTAAAGAGAAGCCAATTTTATGTCAACTGGTAGCATTAATAGAGCGTTATACAACACTTCCAGAAGAAAAAAAAACTCTTTGCAAAATCGAATAATGCTTACCTAAACGACCCACTAGAGTACTCCTGCGCAGTTAACATCAACCAGATGGGGAGTCAACTTGCTTCAACGCAACTATCCCACATGATCGGGATAGCCTTTAATAACTAATGTTACATTTTTTTTTGTTTGCAATGTGCTGATTAGACAGCATGATCAGCTGGCTGCTGGTCGTACTCGAACATTTCTACATCATTATCCACGATGGCGACAGCTGCAGCGGCTGCTTCAGCGGTTGCTCTAGCGGCAGCAGCAGCGGCAACAGCAGCGGCTGCTTCAGCAGCTTCGCGCCAATACCTATTGATCGCCTCTGGTATCGGAAGTCCCAGTAATGTCCATAGTCCTGAACAATTAAACAAATGAACCTTCTTAAAAAATCATTCAATCAAAATTGTGCGTCAATTAGCCTTACCTTTCAGTAGAATGTTCTTAGCAGCCACGACGTCACGATGCCAAATCACAGAGCATTCGAGGTTTAATCGCCAGTTTTTGTAGTAACATTTTACTTTTGGGAATAAACGCTCGTCTCCTACCAATGCTTCTTCGTTCATGGCGCGTTGCAACTGTCGGTAGATCGATAGATCCGTTTTGCCCAACTTTGACACAATTTTCGTTGGCAGCAATGTTCTGGCGTCGGGTACGCATCGGCATTTCTTGAATCTGGCCGCTTTGTTCTGGTTTTGGAATCGATTCATACATCTTGCGTCTGTTTGAGATGTTCCCCATTCGTCCACCAATTGTATGAAACAATCTCGGCGCTTCTTTATTGACCTCAAAGTCAAACGAACCCCTGGGCAGCGCACGTGCTTCTTGATACTTATTGGGCTATCAGGTGGTATTTCGCCATCAGCACCAAAAAAGAACAGAGTCGGTTTCTTATCGGTCACCTTATTCACCCATTCGTCGACAACACTACTGCTCTTGATGTGTTTGTCCAAGGCGAGTCGAGTGTATTTGGCAGTCGAGTAAGCGCAGATTCCATGCTTCATCATCTTGACTCGGTGTTTGATGTAGTTCAGCCACATTGACCCTTTTGGCGACGGCATCACTGGATACAGATCACGGTTTTCTCTGTCTGCGCGCTCCATTTCGACGAAATTTTTGGTCCATCGCGCTGCTTTGGCATTTCGCACCTTTTGACCTGTTTGCCAGTGGAATTGCTTGCTCGACATTACAAAGTTGGTCTGAAAAAATAAATAGAAAAAAAGGTATAGTTATTGAGTTTTGGCACTTAAGCATTTTCTATTAAAATACACACAACTTATTCAAATGTATACAAAACTTACTTCTTTGCCAGTTTCAATGTCGTGTGTTGTTGTGGTATTCCAACTTCGCACGCCTGTATCAACGCCCGAAAAATTTTTGATTGTGCCATCCTCAATCTTCTGAATGATGCGAGATTTTTGGTCGATTTCTTTGTTGGCTGTCTTCTTTTTGGCCGAGTACTGGAGAGACACAGAGATTCCATCGGTGTTTATGGAATAGTCAAACTGCTTTTTGGCACGCACGAATCGTCGAATTTTTCGCATGTAAAAATACTGATTCCACCAATAATCTCTCGAATGATTGAAATCCTTTTGTTGAATCGTTTTCGTGCTTGTTGTTCCTTTTTTATTCTCGATTTCCACTTTCGGTAGCAATTTTTGCGAAGACAACACCTGGTGCATAGATGTACAATCGATTCTGAAGTGCGTACGCCGGAAATCACACATCGGCACCACTACTAAATTCCGAATCAATGGCCGAAAATCGGGGTTGTCGAGCATCTGTTTGCGCTTCCTCTTTCTTCTTGACTTTTTGCGCTTTCGTTTCTTCCGTTTCGATCGGTGTTGATGAGGCCACATCGCATGGTATTCTTCTATCTCACGTTGCATGGATAGGTACATTGGCATGGCCTTATACCAATGTTTTGGGTCAGTTGTAAGGTCATGCAGATCGATTTCTGGGAACACATTGCAATCTCTCACGATATCATACAACACCTCACACCGTACAAGTTTGTTTGGATCGCGACTTGGCACTTTGATATCTTTTTGCTTGATGATCAACTTGACAACATTTTCGATGTCACTTGGCAAAAATTTCTCTCCATCCTCTTCCAAGTTTGAGTTCAATTCGAACACTTTCAGTACCAAGTACTGGGTGATGTGTTTGTTAGCATGCGTTTCAAGATTGGTGACGACGTTATCTGTGTACTGATTTGTCAAATGCTTAAGGCCATTGCTGAAATCTTTGTTGTTGGGCCAATCGATACGATGATAGTCGTCAAGACCTTCGACAATTGCCTTGAATTCAGGATCGATACGTGGCAGCTCTGCTCGTGGTCCTCGTGGCTTTTCTCCTCTTGGTTTATACCTTGACTTCGGTTTTGGTGGCTGATTGTTGTGCCATAGCACTTGTTCAAAGCAGAGTTTGATCTTATCTTCTCCACTTCCACCAAACAATGCGAAATTATTGTTCTCGACGCCTATATTCGAACGCCTTTTGCACCTCAAACAAGAACAGCAATGAGCCCAAAACACAAATGGAAGTGGCTTGCAAACTCAGATCCGTTATTTTGCTCATCAATGCTTGCTGGTATTGTGGGCGAATGATTGTCTTTAGCGCACATTTGATCGTCGTAATTTCATCTTTCGTCTCTCCCTCCGCTGGTATTGATGGCTTGAAACGATTCGCCATTGTCCTACTGAAAGAAAAAAAACACACATTCGATTTAGTTTGAAAACGAATAATATTGAAACTTAAATTCGATTTAGTTTGAAAATGACAACAGAATGAGACACACAAAAATGACTTCGGTTTGATAACAATGGCATTGATTCAATTTGAGTTCGAACAGTAATCGATTAACTGTTTCTCTTCTCCGAACAATGGACTCAATTCATTGCATAAAATGAATTTCACCATCACACGTATTTCACCATCACATGTAACAGAACTATGTACTGCAGAATTATTGTGAAATTCATTACTTTTTTTCATGGAATCTAATATTACTGTTGATATGTTCAATATATTTCACGTTATAAATGCTTATATTACGTTTTTAAAATGAATTCCACAAAAAGAAGAAGATATTGAAATGATCAAGTTTACTCACACTTTGGCGACTTGAATTCAATGTGAACTCCGGATCAAATCGATACAAAACGCACGTAAATCGAAAATAATACGAAATGAAATACCAGCAAAATCGTAGATAAATTAAATTGCAGTGTAAATTTCCAGTTTAAATTGTAAGATAAAATGTAAGAGTTTCAATTTGTTGACTTGGTGTTCACAACGCTGTATGTTTTCTCGGAATGAATGATGCGGCGTCTGTGACATTTCGAAAACTGCTGAAGTGAATGTCAAATGTCATAAGGATCGGTTCACATTGCCAATTTTTAGAACATTAGACAATTTGAGCTACAAAGAGTCAATTAATACTAACACATAAAAACGGTTATATTTCGGTGAAATTCCAAATTTATTAGCAATGAAGGACGATTTATTGTTTGATTCCGATTTTTTGGGCCGAAATCTACGTAGAAATCATATATTCTTATTTGACTCCCCAAACCTGAACACCCTAGCTGTACATATCATTTAAAATGTATAAAATTATATGGTTAAATGTGAAATATTATGCATGTAACATTAATTCTAGAAGACTGACTTAATTTAAAACGTTCAAACAATAGAATTTAAAATGGACGGATTTACGAGATTTCGATAGTTTTCGTGTAAAAGATAACAAATTTTATAGCTATGTCATCGTCGAGATTTACCTTAAATCACGGTCTAAATAACATTTTTTGTTACGGCAAAATTGACTTCGTAGATTTTCAATATTATTTTGACGATCTTTCAAGCTCAAATCGAGCCTGTGAATCTTTCAACTGTTTTAATTTTTTATGCTGAACATTTGCTTCGGTGAGAAACAGGACAGATGATGCAACTAATCCAATAGCTCCAATTACAGCAAGGATAAAAGACCATCCTAAAGAAGAATATAGATCAATTTGTTAATTTTTATTCGTTTCATTTGAGAAAATGGAGAAAAAACTTAAATAAAGCGCTAATGAAAAAATGAATTTTCATCGGTTGGTTTCAAACACTGGACTTCTCAAAGAGAAACAGAAAGAAGAAGAAGAAGAAGAAGAAGAAGAAGAAGGAAAAACAATGTAATGTATTTACCGAAAAAATTGTTAGCATGTTCAGGCAACCATTTGTCTTTGTTTCCCCAAATTGCAAAAATGATCACACCCAGGCAGCCGCTTGCTCCACCGCCTAGCAACAAAAAACCTGTACTCTACGGAAAAGAAAAAAAGATATCACATACATTGCCGAAGACAAGAAAGCCAATTAATTTTCCCAAGTGATGAGTAAAAATTTATTTAATACGCCCAAGTTTTAGATGATCTCCTACTTATATCAACAAAACATACGCTATCCACTTACTTTTATTAGTTTTACGAAAAACTTTTGATCTGGCCCGGCACATAGAAAGAAGAACATCACCAGCCCAAAACCAATCAGAGAAGCAATGAAACACAATGTATAGAAAAATTGTGTCGCGATCATGAATGCTTTGGAAAATAATCGTTGTTAAAGTAGTTCTTAACCAATTTTCCTTTTAATTTCAATTTTCAAATTTAACTCACGAGGAATCAAAAAGCCACGTATTTCATCATATCCTGTAGTAAATGGGTCAAATACCCAGCGACATCCAACGAAAAAGCGTCTATTGTAGTCATCATTGGGATCAGCCAGTGATCTGAAACAATGTGTCCATAGTCCGAGTCGATCGAGTTTTGCTCCTGTTATTCTATAATCACTAACTATCCAACTTGGTGTAGCAAATGCGATGAACACACAAATGAACGATATCATAAACAAGCCAATCCCGCAGCTACCCGAAAGTGTTCTTCGCTTCATCTCTGATCTGAAATTGAGCATTGAAACATAAAATTGGACACTGAATGTGATTGTGTTGATATTAGTGTGTCTCATGTTGCTTTTTTATGCAATATTTGTATTCTAATAATTCATTCATATATACATTGACTAAAGCCATGTGAAAAGCTATCTTTCTCGCAATTGTACAACGCCAAGTTCTATCTCACATAAAACATGAATAATCAAGCAATGTTCTCTTAACAAAACGACAAGTTTCGAAATTATCTCTCACAGGAACAATATGCGATTCATTACTTTTCACACATGAGCTTCTCGTGAAATTCACATGCATTTTATGACTTCAGTCATAGTGTACTACTTAAGTCCAGAATTTTTGCAAATAAAAAATGCAACAAAATCGACTCGCACAATTATGCGAGATGTGAAGTGAGGGTGGCATATTTTAATTTAATTGCTTGGATATGCGACGAACATTTTTATAGACAATCTTGAAATGGTGTTTGATAGAGTTTAATTATGGAACCAACTAATTCTTTTTTGTTGTTCTTACACCTGTGCGCCATGCTTTTTGTTGTTATTACTCATTCTCTAAATGAATCACCTGCGTATGTATTTCGTAATATAGTAACCTTTTCTATTTGATTGAACCAATGTTTATCACGATAATTCACGTGTAGAATATTTTAAATGAAAATTTAAATGCGCTACATTCGCTTGAATAGTAATATTTTAGATTGAAAATTTGTGGCTGAATATCATCACAAAATTGGTTCTAGGTCTCTTTCATCCAACAATTTATAGCACAACTAGTTTCGATATCTGTAACTCACTTTGATCAAGTTTATTTACACAAAAAATATATTTAAAATGGAAAAATAATGAAATTCTTCCAGTAAGTTGCTTACAATGTCTTGGCACGCCCTGAAATCAACTCTGAATTTTGTTGCATCGTTACCGTCGTTAACAACTTAGACTTTGTTGTCTAAATATTGGTATGCAATTATGTATACATGATGCCCTAGCATGCGTGTGTGTGTGTGTGTGTGTGTGTGTGTGTGTGTGTGTGTGTGTGTG
>NW_022595289.1:383949-396953 GCF_009176505.1 Sitodiplosis mosellana
TGTGTGTGTGTGTGTGTGTGTGTGTGTGTGTGTGTGTGTGTGTGTGTCTCAGAGAGTGTTACGTGTGTAAATAACAACAGATACCTGGAAAAATAACAAACATCCAACACAACTTTCATATGCACACGCATACTTACTCAATATTTAAACATTTAACAAAAGTGAATCAGCTTAACGAGTTTTTATACGTTTAATACGTTAATATAACGTGCGTGTAAGTGTGTTCGTGCCATGTTGTCGAGTTAATGTTATTGCTCAGCGAGCAAGCTTCTTGTTGCCAACTGTTTGGAAATGAATACAATTTCGGGAATCAATCAGTAGCAAGTAAATGAATTTATTTCTTTTTCATATCTGCGTCAACATTATTTTGTCAATAAAGTGTATAATCTTAAATTTGTCATATAATCTTATGGACGGACTGTTTAAAAATACTTTTCATTAATGTATGAACATTTATGATTCCAATGGTTGATAGATTCGAAGCATTTTAGACTCCTCAAATATCTGTATGGCCTTGCTGGCGTTGCTGATATTTTCGAATGTCTTCACCAACGCTGTATGCACTTGCTTCGCGGGTACCAATCTCATTCAATTGCTTGTACCGTTCTCGCCGTGCTTCCGCCATATACAAAATCCCACTGGGCAATAAGATACAAACGCCGACACAAGCACAAGCATATGCCCATCCCATATCATTGTGCTCCCAATGAGGCATCCAATCTCTACCATCACCTCTTGCACCAAATGTGATGACAGCAATCAAACCAAATATAGCTGAAATATGAGATTATATTCATTAGATCTATTCTTGATGAAAATAAACCATTTGTTGTACTTTCAATACTGAAAAAGTATTGTTATTACCTCCAGCCACTTGGGAGGCTCCATTACTGAGTAAAACTACCATATAACGGTCGTCTTCACGAGAAAAGGCAAATATTCCCAGCGTTAGTATTACGGATACTAGCAGCAATGTAAATGTTAGAGTAAAGAAGAACTCAACAGCGATGTAAAATCCAGGCAAAAGGAAATCGTGTATTATATAGTATTCCTCTTCGAATACCCACATACACCCCTCAAAACGGTAATCATAAAATCGGTGGATGTCCGTAAAATTCTTGAAACACACAGTCCAAAGCCCTATTTAAAATAATATTTAAGAAAATTTCATGGAAACATTTTGGAAATCAACATATGAATTGACTCTTATGTTGGATTTGTTTACTTGATCAACATGATACATAGGCCCCACCTTTTTTGCCTATTGAGCATTTTTTTTCATAATGAATACATTGTAGATCAAGTATTATCACTTACCAAGATTCAAAAACTTCGGATTCTTCAGTTTTCCGTCAAAAACAAGCCAATAGGGTGAAACAAACGCTATAAAAATTAAAACAAGCGCAATTAATGTGAAGCTTAAAGCAACACGAAGGTTTTTGTTATGTGCACCCATCTTGTTGTTTGAAATGAATGAAACACACTAAATTGCATTCGAATCATTCACTTCTTTCTTGACTTTTGTATTGAGTGACTAATATCCAAAGTATGGATGTGTGGCTCTCTATTAGTATATGTAAGTTTTTGTTTGGTTCTGTAGGTTGGTAGTATGAAATGATACAAAACTAATTACAATTATTTCAAATTCAAATTGTTTTAATGTTTCCACAATTATCATCAATAAATGAATAATAATGAAAAGAAAATTATTTACAGCATTTTTTGAACCTACCGACATGCTTATCGCCTCAAAGCCCTTCGAGTTACCCAAGCATCTGATATCCCAGATTAAATTCATTTCCCCAAATATTCACGAGCTAAATACCATTGCCACTCATCTTGGATGTGGTGAAAGCTCACTGAAAATTGATAAGACCGATGAAGAAAAATTGTTCAAAGGAAACACCAGTTTTATGGAACATACAAAAAAATGTTGTGATGAAGTTTCACGATACATCGATAACGTCATAGTCACGCTTGGTGCAAACGGTGTTCTAGTTACAAACAAGAATACATCTAAACATAAGTTTTTTGATGCATCCCTCAGATATAACAAACCAATCAACGAAAACTTACCAGTACAGCATAGAATGTATAATGTAGAAAATGATATTGTCAATGTTTCGGGAGCTGGTGACAGTTTCACTGTTGGATTTATTACGGCAATGATCAATAGGTAAGAAATTAATAGAGATGATATTGGAATAATATTTCATAACGATATCAAATTGTTCGCTTATAGTTGCCGTGAAGACATATGTATTTCGGTTGGAATGGAAAGCGCAAAGGCCGCCTTAAAATCAGAAAGTCCTGTTCCAAATAACTATTTCCATAGTGATCATGAATGTTGGCGTCAACCAGCTTCACATAAATTACTTTAAGAAAGAAACCAGTTTGTTGTTCTTTATTCTTTGCAGTTACACATTTTATTTTAACTTCAAAATACCCAGAAGTGTACAAGTCCTTGAAAAGTGTTTCAAGGCCTTGGAATGATCCTTCAACCCTTTTTGTAATGATTTTTTATAAATTTGTTCGAAAACAACATCAGTTTATTTCATATTTTATTTCGACTTGACTTTTGGACCCAATACCTTTTTGCGCAGCGCAAACATATGCAAGTATAGTTGTGGGAATAGTGGGATGTAGAGGAGCATTACGATCCATAGGAAATAAAGGTAGGAGAATGTGAAATTAGATGTATTTGGCACCTCAATACTCCAGATTTTATGTTTTTGTGCATAGCTTTGCGCCCAGTATAAACACCAGAGTTCGCCAGTCACTCCAGTCGGGTACAGAACGATGAATGTTGTGTATCTAAACAGAACCGTGTAAACAAAATTGAATGGTAAGTTTTTATTATCAAAAGAAGATAAAGAATAATTTACAATACCTTAAGAATGTCAAAAAGCCTGGAACGATGTTTAGTAAATTGAACCCATAGAATCCATAGCGTATTATTTCAGTGACTGACCATGCAAAGAGGGCCAGAGGAAGTCCTGGTGAAAAAATCGCGTTCGGGGTAGCAAGCAAAACACCACATACTAGCATTACACGTGAGAAAACTTGGAACGTGGTCAAAACAACATTACTAGGTACAATGCCAGTGGCTGCATGCACAATCTGAAGAAACATATTTACACATATATTCAATGTACAATTTATGTTTAAAACTGTTTTTTCTTATCTTACTTCGAGTACGGCTGCATTCTGAAAAATTACTACTGTTGCCCCAATATAGTCCCATAGTGCAGTCGTCTTTCGTAAATCAGTTAAATAATAATTGAGTAATTGATATAACATATAGGACCATCTAAAATTTGATAAAAATATTAATATGTCATTTGTCAACACAGAAGATACTATTACTCTTACCCCAAAACTTGGCCAAAATTGTATGCCAATAAATATGTTTTAGTAATTATTGATTGCTCTCTTGGCTTTTTGCCAGGCTGAGGTTTCACTGTTTTTTCAGACATATTATTTCACCGATTTCTCTGATATTACCTCTCAAACTCGTCAAATTTCTTTCAATGTTGAATACCAATTGAGTTGATAATTATGATAATATAGTTCAAAGTATCAGACTAATTTTATTCTAGTTCGGTTGCCACGATGGTAACATGCAAAACAAATTAAGCCTTTGATTGAAAGTGTTAAAAATCAAACGTCATCGAACTTTCTACATTTAATGGTCATTTATAGCATTTACAACTAACACAGGTAAATTACAAAAGACGGCCTAACGAGTCGCAGTAACATTCTTCTTATGTCAAGTACAATTTGACAGAATATGACGTTTATTAACGTCAAACTATTCAAATCTATGTTTAGCGCCAAAAAAATATCCATCATTTTTTAATGTTTAGTAGAGAATGAGAAAATATTTTAGTTCAAAATGAATCTAAGTGATAAAAATACTAGAAGAACATGACGTATGCGTAAAGTCAACTTACAAGCAATTTAGAAAGAGTGTACACGGAATTTAAAAGGGACAGAGAGAGTATGTATGGGAATAATTCTCGACTCGTTGAAAAAAAAATCGGTTTTTTGTAAGGTAGTTTCTGGTTACACATTATTTGGATATTAAACCTTTAACCGTCTGCCATACACGGACTATGGCGCTGAAACCGTATTTCCGTCTGGCGGGGCGTATAGCAGCCGTAGTACGTTTTGTATGAAAACTGGAAAAGAGATACCGATATGATATCTTCAGAAAAGTGGTAGTACTTCAACCGCTCTACAACTTCACTGAAGACACCAAGTCTTTATCTCCTATCAGCAGAGCATAAAATCTGCTGGCTATGCAGCGCTGCTGTTGAACAGTAGCTGCCAGTTATCTTTTATATTTCTCTCTTATCAGTATGAAAATACACTCGTGTGTAGCTAAAGGTTCAATCTATCGAATGATTGTATAATGTATACTCATCATAAGTAACTCATGGTAACTATTTCTGTTTTTAGTACTTTTATTTATATTTGAATTTTGCGTCGGGCGTGCATACACGGACTAAAGGTTAGGAATATTTTCTTAACAGTGAATGCGAGATATCTGAAGATTATTAATTCAAACTCTCATCATCCATTGGAACATTTCAATTTTGTGACTTACATCTCAAATAAAGAACTGTGTCCCATTTTGGGCCATATGGCGTCCAGCAATGAGACCGATGCCGATGGATAGGGCGCAGCGAGTGTAACAATAATATATGCGTTTCACGGTCCTAAGTTGTGGGCGGGGGGTTTTATGGGGATATAAAGATACTACTGGATTTGGGGCAATTTTCGCTAAACATGCACTTTTAATGAATAAAGAGTCAATTTAGAAGGAAATTATGTATGGACGAAGTATTTATGCTGATGTCAGGAACCGATTGTCACATTGATTGGGGCTGCCCTTCAAGTCTGGGGTGCATGGGAGGTAAAAAATTGTAAAAACTGTTAAATACCCCAATATGGGGTGAAGTTCAATTTACTCCCCAAAACTAATCATATATTTGGATTGACCACAAAAGTTGGCTATATGTTCTATACAACAGAAACCTGATCCGATTACTCCAAAGACTGTAAATCGCTCTCCAAAGATAAGGCTAAACATCGGAGTTGCAATAATATAGGACCTATCTTTGAAGAGCGATTTACAGTCTTTGGAGTGATCGGATCAGGTTTCTGTTGTATAGAACATATAACCAACTTTTGGCGGGCAATCCAAATATGTGATTGGTTTTGGGGAGTAAATTGAATTTCACCCCCATATTAGGATATTTAACGGTTTTTCCAATTTTTTACCTCCCATGCACTCCAGACTTGAAGGGCAGCCCCAACCAAAGTGACAATCGATTTTTGACATCAGCATAAATACTTCGTCCCTACGTTTCCTTCTAAAATGACTCTTTATTCATTAAAAGTGCATGTTTAGCGAAAATTGCCGCAAATCCAGTACTAAATTTATACCCCCATAAAACTCCCCGCCCACAACTTGGGACCGTGAAACGCATATATTATTGTTACACTTGCTGCGCCCAATCCATCGGCACCGGTCTCATTGCTGGACGCCATATGGCCCAACTCCCATACAAATCGGGACACGGTTCTTTGGTATTGTCCTCAGCCATCTCGCATCCACTGTTCAATTATTTGTGACCAAAATGCATTGCCTATTTTTGATTCAAAAGAAAACAATATCGCTTTTTGTTTGGTATAAATATTTCGGTCGATTGAAAAGTCTTTATTAACATAAATAAATGATTTATATCACGCAAATTATTGTTAAATTTGAAGTTTCGAAAAATTATTGAAACTTAAGTACTACCTACTCATACAATGGTTCGGAATCTAGTTAACGTCCTTATTTCGTCTACAGGGCGGATTGTCTAAACTTCGTACAAACATGTTTCCAGCGTGTTCGATTTGAGTAATGAGAAAAAGTGGCCGAAATAAAGTTGTGGTAATCGTCGTTTTCTCGAGAATTGGCGTCATTCAGATATCAATTGCATATTGGAATCGCTAAGTCGGCGGAGCAATTTTAAAGTTTTTCAAAGCAGAGGATTTATGTATATTATAAACGATATCATCTAACTAGCTTCCACAAAAGTACGTTAAAAGCATTTTTTCTAAGGTAAAATTGAGTGATGCGAATACACTATTTGGTTAGACCAAAAGTCTTGAACGCGCAGAGAAAATATTTGTACGGAGTGCTTAACATAAATATGGTCAGACTCTGGGTCAGAGCAGGAATTCAAATCAATCGTTCTTGTGGTGGCACTTTTAGAACATTGTCCATTTCTAAACGAGGGTTAGTATACTCCTGAGCACTCGGTGAATACGTTCCCCTTGTTGCTCTTTTATTACGCGCCATCATCAAAAATGCAACCAAAAATATACCACCTATTATGAGAATGCCTACTAAAATTGGAATAACAACAATGGCCACGTCGGTTGGTGTAATTCCAGTTTCTTTCTCTGAAACCGCCTATAGAATATATCAGAGAAGGTCATGATTTAAAAACAAGTTATATGATTTGACATAATTTATTACAAAAAACAAACAAAATACTCACCACTTCCGTGCAATTTTTGCCAGTGTATTCGTCTGTACAGTTACAATAGAAGTCCGCTACATCCGTACATTTTTCTATACAAGTGCCTCCGTTATGGCAGGGGTTACCATGAACGCATGGATCTTCAATGGAACATGCATTACCACAGAAGCCAAATTCATTACATTTGCAACTAGAAATTAATTTTAAGAATCAATCAAAAAATGTCATAAAATGTAACAAAAGAAAACTTTAAGCTCAACCGTAAAGGCTGTTCTTGCAGTCATAAAAATGTATCCGTTATAAAAGCTTACTTGTAAGATCCACGTGTGTTGATGCAATAGCCGCGACCTCCACAATCAATATTATCTACTTGACATTCATCAATGTCAGTTTCACCTGAAAATGTTGAAAAATATTACGTTACATACTGTTTATTATCGCAAACATGAGTTTCAACTTACAGTTGACGCCTTCAAATCCAGTTCCTGAACATCGGCACTGATACCTTCCGATCAAATCGACACACTCTCCATTGTTTTGGCATGGCGAGCTATCGCATTCGTTCAGGTCTGTCTCACCTGATAGAAAAAATCGATATCACAATATAAAATGTAGCCAATTTGTACATAAAATTTATTCTGGGAATAGAAACTTACAGTAAATGCCTGTATAGCCCAAGCTGCATGTACAAACAGGTGAAATACCTGTTGTCAAACAGAAACCTCCATTTCTGCAACCTGGTTCGACTGCACAGAATGGAATATCGCACAAAGCACCCTATAACACAAGGAAATTATAAATTAGATACATTTTGTAACATATTTTTCCTCCTTTGTGTATCTCTCTTTAGACAATTTTAACGAAAGACTCATTCTACAATAAATACTACAGAAACGTACTTGATATCCCGGACGGCAAACACATGTAAAGTTATTGCCTGTTGTTGAATCTGAAAAAAAGGAAATCCAGAATGAGTTAATAAATATTATACAACACATTCGTATTCTATTCGTAAACGCATTTCGAAAGCATTCCTTCTCGAACTTAGTGGGTTTATGAAACTTCTTGAGGAAGAAAGCATTGTTCTCAAAATACGTACGTACGAGTAAGACTAAATTCAAAAATGATTTTGTTCATTATTCGATATGTTAAAATGTTTCATCTTTAACTTACTGAAGCCATCTTTGCACAAAGATCCCGCGCGGCATGGTTTGTTCTCGCATGTGATTTGCCGTAATATATCGCAGTGTGGCCCATCATATTCTTCTGTACATGTACAAGTGTAAGATGCGAGTAGATCAGTGCAGTTCCCTCCGTTATGGCAGGGTGCACTTGCACATTCGTCGATTTCTAGAATTATCAATGATATTTATACATAAGCAACGATATAATAAAACACTAGGGGCCTCACGCCAATTTCCATATTTAAAATATGAACAAATAATATGAATTTGTTTACGTTTCAACATATTAAACAGATATGTATGCATAATTTCAATTTTGCTCGATTTTGTTCAATAAACCGACTGTCAACAGAACCACGTCTAATCTGTTGACGTCATTATCGCTTCAAAAATTCTGGAAGTGGGTTATGGTGGATCCTCAGGATTGTTAAAAACCGATCCTGGTTCTGGAAGTTGATCCTCAGGATGGACCAGGGCATTGTCAAACCCAGTCTGATCTATCCTTAAGATCCACCAAGACCCACTTCCAGAACATATTGTTCAAGGTGAATATGAACAATAACAATGCATTCGGGCAATAATACAAAATATTTGAAATCTAGGGTGAATTTTACATGATTTAAATAATACAAATAGATTTTGCTAAATAAAATTTGGCGTGAAGCCCCTAGATAAAATAATAATAAGCAAGAAAATATGCAATAAACTTCGTTGATGAATGTTGCTGCACTTCAAATAATGATTGAAGTGTTGGGAAAGACTAACTTCCTTGACATTGTAGTACGTACCTGTTCCACAATTTTGCCCTTCGAAACCAGCCAAGCATTTACACGTGTAGTTTGCCACCAGATCGATACATGTTGAATTATTCAAACAGACCGCAGATAGACATTCGTCCGTGTTTTCGGAACAGTCATCTTGTTCGTAGCCAGCTGGACAAGTGCATGCATACTCTTCAGTGGGATTTGCGCAAATTCCACCATTTTGCTATTTTTGTAAATTTGAAACGCGTTAAAATTGTTATTATCATTTGAGCATATTTAAAGTAGTAGCTATATGCATAATAGTGGTAAGTTAATAGAAAGATAGGGCAAAATCACAATACATACACAATCGTGTTGGAAGCATAAAACACAGCCCTCTTTTGGCTTTGTTGAATTCAGTCGAAACTGTGAGCGTGGTTTGATCTTTTCAAAAAGTATTTCCGTATGTGGAAAGAATGGCAAGAGAAATCCGCCAATTCGAACTTCGCCAACGCATCCTTTGAATGCGGCTCCATTATCATCTCCAATCAATTTGGAATCGACTGCCGGCTCCAGCCCACCTAAATATATTAAATTCTCCCCTAGAAGCAAATTGTTCACATGATTTGATTAGAATAAGGCAAATGAGTTTTTTTTTCAGCGATAAAAAATAAGATTCGGGAACTTTGAAATACGATTACGAACCAGAAAATAAGTCTATGAACTCTTCTTGATTAATTTCTGCTGTTGCCGACTGTTGTACACCAGTATCATATGCTTCTTCATATCCTTTGAAGTTTGCCTTTAGTAAATTATCTTGAACATTAATAATGAGCGTTTGCCAATCATAGCTTAAATTGTCTTGAGCAAATCTTTTGATTTCTGGTAAGTCGCCAGTCAAATTCCATGACAAGGTCACTTGATTCTTAAAAACTGCTATTTGAAAATATTTCTTTTGATTTTGCACATAGAGAAGTGTTCCGCCTGTTTTAGTTCTAAATGAAATTTCGATTGAACCTTTCATAGGTTTGGCAGACGTGTCGTCTCTTTGATGATATGTAAATGCCAGAGGTTTTACATCGTCTCCTTGGAATGTAACATTAGTAATGCATTCAAAGCCGTCGTCCAAATTTTGACATACACCACTACCAGGACAAGTGGTTAACTCACAGAATTGTGTGTCCTGGCAAAAACGACCAAAATAGCCGCGCGGACAAATGCAAATAAAGTCGTTCCATGTATTTTTGCATACCGCCCCATGCAAACAAGGCGAATGGCGACACAAATCGTCTGAAACTTCCCCAGGTAAAATGGAAGTTTCGTCAAAAACAGCGAAACCGAGTCGTTTCGGTAGTCTTAGGCTCTTATCTTGAAGTGGAAATATTTCAACAATCATCGATTGGGATCCGTTCGAAATCTGAACGTCCTGTATGATTCCTTTGAAGTAATCTTTGTCTGAGTTATCCCTTGATGGTAAATCATTTTCGGTGGTACTATCATCATTTGAGTGATAGGCATTTGGTGGGCCACCGAGATACAAATTCTCTGCATCTAATGGACCTACCGACGACAATGTTTTACGGAAATATTCAGTGCCGTTAATTTTCACTTGAACCAAAGTTTGATTGCGTATCACTTGCAATAGATGTATGTATCCGTTATCCAGCCGATTACCCCCAACCGGTTGCTCTTCCAAACTGCCATTTATTTGGAATTTAACTAGTAATTCACCACCGTTCAATTTAGCCGAAATGAACGAAACATTACTGCCACTGCTGGCTTTTCTCTTATCACTGCCCACGTAGAATACATGTCCGGTGGGTTGGCGTGTGCGCACAAACATTGAAATATCGATCACACTTCGCAACATCCGGCGAGCGGTTTCAGTCACATTCACGAAAACCACTGAATGAGTTGTGTTTTCATTTCCGAATGTAGCCGCTGTAATGTTATATTGACATTTATCGCCCAAATGGGGTCGTCGACAGCTGCATTTGAATATAGACCACTCATCGATGCACTCCCCATTCTCACCACACGGATTGGGATCACATTGCGGTTTTCTTAGACAGCCTATAATATAATATATAATTTATTATTATGAAAAATTACCTATTATGTTATGAAAAATATATCGTCCAAAGATTATACATTACCGGGTTCTATGTTCTCTAGTGTCTGATTTTCAATTTTGTCGAGTGGAAAGATCCATTGACCATTGATATTTATATCCTGCATACAACCAACAAAGCTTGATGCGGCATGCGCCAAATGCCGCAAATATGATGTAAGTCTTGGAATCGAACCACCTACGTAGGTTGTGGGAAAGACTGTATAGCTTGTATTAGAATCATACTGATTTATCGGATAGATTGTGGTTTCGTCGTTCGCTGACAGAAGTAAATGCGTTGAATTGATAGCAACAACCACTCTATGCCAGTCGCTATTATTCAAACCAGAACCAATGAAGACGCCTTCCCATTTGTTGAGCAGTGGTGAATGTAGATTTAACCGGCCGTTTACTAGCTCAAGAATGAAACGATTAAGGCTTTCGACTGCACCACCACCGCTGCCAAACACCAATATGCCATTTGGAAGTGTAGTTCTAAATCGAAGGCTGATATCATATCCCTCCACACGGTTGGTGTTCACAGTAACTAAACTTTGCTTGTTAAGTGACAATGTTGTATCTTTCTCACAGCGAGAGCCAGTGAATCCATCGATGCTGATATTTGTTGGATATAAAGAATATGTTAATAATAGTGTATAATGTATATGTGTAAAAACGGGAATGAAAGGTAAAAATTAATTAAACAAACCAGCTACAATTGAATCGGTGTTGTGTTTCATTCTCTAGTGATGGTGTGCAAATACCCTCATTTAAGCATGGCGAATTTTGGCACCTGGACGCAAATTATTAATATGAATTATATCGGTTAGATAGAAATGCAGTAAGTTTTTTGAGCAATCAAGAAAAAAACAGTAGAAAAATGAAATTCAATACCCTATCAACATAACAGAGCAATTTCTTCCTCCCCAATCCGGGTCGCATTTGCAATCATAATAACCTTAAGATGATTTATAAATATAATCATTACACACTGTAATTTTTTTATGTTGGTGTATATCGACCATTCCATACGAAATCAAGGAAAATCTGTATTTGATGTCGCAGATCGACCCGGGACTGGGTCCATTGTTGGGGGACCCATCACATTTCCTAACAAAGCCGGAATATTTTTGCTTATATTGGGTGTCCTTAGGGAGATATAGAGACTCAAAGTTGAGCAGATCGTGAAAAAATCGATTTTTTGGACAGCTGTATCTCTGCTTGGCGTTAGAATTTCGATATGATTTTTTTAGAGTTTGTACAGCTTGACGAGCTCTATCGATTGGGAGTATTAGCCACCTGATCTGGGTGGGTCCACCATACCAGAAATCGGTTCCAAAGTTTGGATCAGTGCTAGCCACCCGCCGCCAGGGTCTTTTATCAATTTTTTTTCGTTTTTTTACCGGATTTCAAGAGCCCTACACGATGGTATAGTCGGCCAAAATAGGCCGGTACCAAAATTTGCATGTTTTTGTTGACACAAATGAGAGATCGGACAGAATTTTCACGTTTTTGCCCGAAAAAGTCGATTTTTCGACCAGATACGATACCCAGACCAGCATAAAAATTAATTTTACGTCGAAATAATGGGGACACCTCCACACCAGAACACATGGTTTAGTTCATTTTCCATGTGAAAATATCATTTGAAAGTGAACAGTGCCGAAATGTCTTCGAATGATCGAATTGTGCATACAAAATCGCTTGTATGACACACTAAACTCACTTCCAACGACTTATGGCTGGTTCATATCCACCTAATTTTCGACGAGCAATCGATTTAGAGCACCACTGATGCAATCCGATCAACCCAGGGTAGGTGGTCGGTCATATCTTCCCCGGTCATAATTTCCCAGTGCAAAAATGACGTAAATGCGTGCTGGAAGATTTCTATTACAGTTGAATTGCAAAGGAAAGTGGTGGGAAGGAATTTTTAAATAAAAACGCAATTGCATGCTGTAATATTTCTATTACAGCTGTTTGAAGCTACTTGTGTTGTTGGAAAGTGGTGGGAGGGAATTAAAAAAAAACGCAATTGCATGCTGCAATATTTTTATTACAGCTGCTTTGGGAAAATAAGAAATTTAAATTTTGGCCATAAGATCCCCGGGAATTGTGTCCGAATCAATCGAGAATTTATTACCGTTTGATTTGGTCATAAGATCCCCGAGAAATTGTGACCGAATCAATCGAGAATTTATAACCATTTAATTCGGTCATAAGATCCCCGGGAACTTCTGACCAAAAATGCTGGGAAATTATGACCGGGGAAGATATGACCGGCAGCCCTAGGGTATCGAAAAATGTCTTTGTTTCGACCAATGTTTTCAACTCGCAATATTTCATAGTGAAAATTTCAATTTTTTACCAAAATATGCATTTTTTTATGTTTCTATCATAAAAATAATGAGGTTTACGAACAAAAGAA
>NW_022595289.1:397353-419906 GCF_009176505.1 Sitodiplosis mosellana
ACATCAAATACAGATTTTCCTTGATTTCGTATGGAATGGTCGATATATGAATTTAGTAAATTTCATTGGTATTTATAGAGCCCATGAGCAGGTCTGCGATAAGAACGTAGTGGTATTCTATAAGTATTATAATCAAAGTTTGTAATTACCTATACGATCGAAACACTTTCCGTGGATGCATGGTTTATACGTTGCGCATTCATCGATTTCAATTTCGCATAATGGTCCTTCATATCCAGTGTCACATTGGCATGTGAAATTGTTGACCTATACAACGTACATATTGGTATCAGATTGTGAATGAAGCAACATTATATGCAAGTGTAACAGTATAAAAATAGAATCCCAGAGATAATTAATAGAACTTTCCCATGTGAAAACTTTCCCTAAATAATTAATGACTTTTTTATTCTAGCCTAAATCAGAAATTTTCATTATTCAATGCAATGAGTGGCTTCTGATCATTGGAATATATGTATTGAATTTAATTCAAATTTGTAGAATAACGAAATTCAATTGATACTAGTATATGTCTATCTGAGATTCCATTATTCTTATAGTGGGTAAATATTGTGGATCATTTAAAACATTAATGGAATTTTTCCTGAAACAATTCATATCTGACGTATTTTTATACCTTACATTTACTTGATCTACGTAATAAAAATAAAACATTTCTTCGGTGATAGATTCCACAAAAAGTGGTCTGCGCTGACATGTTTAGGTGCGAAAATGTTATTTTTTTACAAAATGAATGAAATAAATAGTGTTAGTGTACGAAAGATGTAAAAGCTTATCAAATTAGCTTCAAAGTGTTGTACGTACCTCGTCTTGACAGCTTCCGTGTAGACATGGTGCACTAGCACATTCATCAATATCAATTTCACATTTATCACCTTTAATACCCGGTATACAGACTGGAAGAGAAATATTTTCGAACAATCAATTAATGATAATTTTATGATTTTCAAATCGCTATATTATCAGAAAATTACATACCACACTCATATCCACTTGCATTTTCATACGAAAACTCGTTATAAAATATTGATGGCATTTCTACGTCTGTATGTGTGTTTGACATAGTATAGAGCGTAATATTTGATCTCTGCAAACATTTTCCGTTATTTAGACAAGGTCCACTCGCACATTCATCAATATCAATTTCGCAATTTTTAGAAGTATATCCCGGAAAGCAATTACACTGAAAATTTAAAGAAAAATAATGAAATTTCGTAGATTCAGCGGGGTATAAAAGAATAATTACCTGATAATCATTAATTTTGTCCACACATTGTCCACCATTTTCACAAGGGGAGGATAGACATTCATCAATATTGTTCTCACAATGTTCTCCTGTAAAGCCTGTGCCTATACGTTCAAAACACGCACGCATTAATTATCTCTGGAGAAGTAAAATACTGTATAAATATGAAAGTAGATACCAACCTGAACAGTTACACAGGAAGCCGCCCAACAGGTCCTGACACCTACCACCAAAAAGACAAGGTTGTGACTCACAATCGTCTGTAAATAGAGATTTACTTTATTGCATATAGGAGACTGGCTTTTGATCGTCATATAAAATGAATTTAAAAAAAGCTACAATTTATGTTGATATTCCTGGTTCTCTACAAACTACATAGTGGCATGTCACTGTAGCGATATAAGAAGTAACCTGCTTATTCTCCTTCATATGATGTAGTTTTTGTGAAAAATTAATAATTGAAATACGTATGATTTCAATTCAATTGGTCATGTTTAAATTACCTATATCAATTTCACAGTTTTGGCCTGTCATTCCATTTGGACAGATACATTTGTATTCAGCGACGCCATCAACACACGTAGAACCTAAAAAATATATGCTCATAAAAATATATACTCATAAAAATGACACATTTTTCAGCTCATAAAAATGACAAACTTACCAGTAAAGCATGGATTACTTGCGCAATCATCTATGTCGTGTCCGCAATCTTTACCCTCATAGCCTTCACCACATAGACATTTAAAATCATTCACCTGTCAGATAAAAAAAATTGTTAACATATGTCTACGACAAAAAATGAACCATACATTTGATAAAAATTACCTTGTTAATACATGTTGCATTGTTCTTGCATGGCTGGCTTAAGCATTCATCTACATCACTTGTACACAGGAAACCAGTGTAGCCTATAAAGAAAATTTCATATTAAATTTGTCGAATGATTTGTTGCTGAAATGTTTTACTTTTGTGATTGTTCACTATCGATAGTGTCTTACATTCAAGACGAAAAGAACTACTTTGAAAAACTTGAGGAAATCAAGTCCTACACTAACTAGATGTGTACTGTATCGAACCTAATTGCTTTTCAGAACGATGTAAGCCACGAATATGTGTGAAATGAATTCTTGTTCATGTTCTTTAGATATTACGTGTGATGGATAAATTTCTCATTTTCGAATGAACTTTCGTAAATTTTTTAGTTGCTTAAATTCGTTCTTTGAATCTATTGGTTCCTAGGGGGGAGACACGAAACTTAAATGAGTAAAATTAGAACACTATTCAACGATAATAGGAAAAATAGAAGAAATTAGTGAGTTTGGTTTGCCAATGTTAACAATTATGGACGCATTATTCATTGTTTACAAAATAATCCCGTTAGGTCTTCCATAAGCGTTGTATTGACAGTGTAATACGCTCTGCAAGCGATTTTATTAGAAATAATAACACAATATTAGCACTTTTGCACCAAAAGTAGAAAAATTAGAGGACATAAAGCAAAAAATATATAAAATTGAATGTAACTAGACTCTACTAGAATTTGTGTCTCGCCCCTAGATTGGTTCCTTTTTTAATCCAAAAGGAAAATACGCTTAGAGTTACATGTATGTATATCTCATCGAACGATAACTATACAAACAAGTAACGATTTTTTTCTCTCTAATAAATCTCAATATTAAGTTTTACCCATTCGAAATTTTTTTTTTAAGTACCAGGAAAAAAAAGGTAAGAATTATTCACTTGTTGTGTCAGATGGTGAAAATATATCTTCTCTATCAAATCAGTTCCATTTTTCTCCCTACTCATAGTTAGAACTTGACAAAAACTATGCTGATCTTTGGCTTTCCATTTTTTACCCGTAGTAATGATGGTGATGTGAATGAAAAATATATTTCAAATGTAATTGAGTTAAAATTTTAACGATTCATTTTACCTGGTTCGCAATAGCACTTAAAAGTTCCTGGTTGGTTTACACAAATTCCATTGACACAAATATTTGGGTTTTGTGAACATTCGTCAATATCTTTTTCACATAAAGTGCCTTCATACCCCTCAGGACAAATACACGCCGATGTATTTCCATTTTCGTTGCATGTTCCGCCGTTCAGACAATTACAATCTTCTGTTGGTAGAGCTTTGCATTGTTTGCCATTCGCTTCAGGCTCACAACATTGTCCACCAATACATTCAGTGCCTTTTGGGCAATCTCTACCACAATCCGATTCATTTTCACAAAATTCTCCAACAAATCCATGGGGACAAACACACTGAATGCCATCCTTCCGATTTATGCATGTTGCCCCATTATTACAGGGTTTTGCTGAACATTGATCAATCGGCTGCTCGCAGTTAAATCCACCAAAGTTGGGTTGACACTCACAAACGTAGCTGCCGTAAGTGTCGTAGCAAATGGCCCCATTTAAGCATATATTGGGCTTCTTCTTGCATTCATTTTCATTGTCCTCACACAAAGTCCCTGTGTATCCAGTATTTTCACAATTGCAATGAAATCCTGCGATTTCATCGATGCAGACACCGTTATTTTGACATGGGTTCGATTCACAGTCATCCCAATTCACCTAAAACATATTGTAAGAAAAGAACGACACAGATAGCAACCTATTCTTTTCTCCCAAAATACTTGAAATGTGGAAATTATTTGTCTTCATTTTATTTGAAGAGAAAGAAACTTAATAAATTCATTAAATGACAAACCTCGCATCTGCTACCACTGAAGCCTTTGGCACAATCGCATTCAATTTTAGAAGAACCGGTTACAACTTTACAGATACCGTTGTTCAAGCACGGTTTGGTTTCACATAACGGATGGACACTTATTTCGGTCTCGCAATGACTTCCAGAATAACCAGTTTTCTCACAATTGCATGTATAATCACCCCGGCTATCTTCTATACAAACCCCATGATTGAAACAAGGATTGGAACGGCATGGTGGACCGGTATCTATTTCACAATTCTTGCCTTTGTACCTCGAAGAGCAATGACACTATAACGGAAATGAATAGTTGGACACCTTATTAGTTGTTGAAAATAAATTATTTGTTTTCATTTCGATATACCTCGTAAGTATCTGCGAGTGAAATGCATGTTCCACCCATACAGGGCTCATGTAGACAATGGTCAATCTCGGGGGCTCGTACTAAAACGTCATTTTGAGTGCATGATCCTTGCATTAGAGGACACGGACCAAATTGGATGGGACTGTTTTGAACACTCGAACTGAAATTTAGACCCGGTCCATGGAGCATACACCCCGAATATGTGGTTCCTATAATTAGAATATGATTAAAATTGGTCCATTTTTGATAAATTATTCATGAAATACCAATAATTAGAATAGCTGCCTCATCATTTGGTGGATCGGTTAACATCATTGTATTGTATGTCGAATTGGCAATTACGGTTTCCTTCCTATCAATCAACAATTTCAATGATCCCATTTGAAGCAAGAATTCAATAGTATGCCACTTATTGTCCAATAAACTAGAGGCAACTCGAGCCTCAGTGTGAGCATTCGGTGTAACCAATGAAATCGACACATAGTCGGAATAAATGGACAACAGAAATGTACGGCCGGCGAACCTCTGGGATATCAATTCACCTCCTAAAAAACGAACAAGAGAAAAACATAATATCGTCATTTCCTCATCTTGAAATTATGAAAATATTTCTGTGTTCTGTGCCGGAATTCTACGACACTTTTGCCGAACCCGAATCAGAATCGGAATCTTGCCACAAAAAACAATGAAATTCATTCTTCTTAAATCACCGTTCCAACTTGGAGTGGTTAGTTCTTTTTCATATTTGCCGAATAAATCCTCGAAACTTACCATTTTAATTGAAATTATTCTGTCAACTCAATATGAAACCGAATATATTCGGCAAATATGAAAGAGAACTAATCACTCCAAGTTGGAATGGTGATTTAAGAAGAATGGATTTCATTGTTTTTTGTGACAAAATAACGATTCTGATTCGGTTTCGGCAAAAGTGTCGTAGAATTCCGGCACTGTTTAATTCTAAAATAGTAAAAATCTTTTGTTCACCTCGACAACTTCTAACACTAAAAGCTGAGTGCTTCCACATTGGCATCGGTGTCAACAGTCGTAAGTATGATGATCCATTGAAGTATGCTTCCCTGTGCTCAACATTAGTTCCGGCGGATTCAATCAGAGTCGGAATCAAAGCTGGATTTGTACAATAAAGAATGAAATTTGTTTATTACTTTCATTCTGCTTAGATAACCAGAGTTTTTTTTTGACAAAATGTCTTTGTCATGGTAATTTAATTGCAAAAACCAAAATTAAATTTGGCGTAAAATACTTAATTGAAAATATTTTTTTCTTAATAGATTTTAATGTTTGTTGTTGTTAATTTATGTTCGACAAAAAAATCGGCTATTCAAAACAATGTTCTCAAATTGAAACGTAGATATTCTGTAACATTATAGACATAAATTGAGTTTAGGTATGAGTTGTCTTCTTGAAATCTTCGAAATCCCTTCGTTTATTTCTTAATTTTTTTAAAACATTTAATCCATGTGCGCGTAAAGAAATTACACTAGTGTGAATATTGAATACACATCAGCATCTCACGCAGAACATCAACAACATACACCTATACACTCACACACTCGCACACGTATGTGCATACACTAGAGCGTCTGTTAATTGTATTAAAACTCAAATACAGGTATACCACCTGAGTTCGTCGTAGACCGTGCATGAAGAAGAACAAGAGAACACTTCGTTATACGTTGCGTCTTTTGGACTTTTTGAATGTATTGGTAAAACTTTTGTGCAGGTAAGCGTTCATTCGTTTGAATGTTCTGTGTTCATGTAGTACAGTACCCGAAATAAAATTGGGTTCACTATACTTCTCTTTAATAATGTATATTGCCGATCACCACAAAAAAATTCCTAATTAATTTTTTTCGAATAACCTTTGGTTTTCGTCATTTTTTTTATAAATGGGCAAAGCCTGTCCTCAGAACTTCGATCAATACAAAACAATTATACTGAAACGATTGTGTAGTGTTGATGTTGATTGAGGGCGTATATGATACATGAAACTTTCGTAAAATTATCTTACCAATGAAAAGAGCCACTGACAGGCTCATAAGCATAAATTTGTCCATGTTGTTCCACACATTTGTTGTAAATTATTTGGATGAGTCAGTATAATAATTTATTCACTCACAAATTGAAAATATAAAACACAATTTAATGAATGTTCACCAATTTCTTGAACTTAATTACAATACAAAATAAAGAAAACAAAAACTGAAAAATAAACTGCACTCCAACTACTACTCGATGTTAGCTTGACTCATACTCAAGTTTGTATGTAAAACGACATCTAATCCAACTCTGTTCTGTGTACAAGGTACGTGCCACTTTTATGTATTGATCGTAATACTTAAGTCCAGTCCACATTGCAAGTGTGTTGAGTGAGTTAATGTTTGTTTGTTGTTGTTAATTTGGTCTGAACTTACCTGTTGCTAGTTTCATTTTCCTCATGGATTCAAATTTACAACTTTCAAAACTTTTTTTTTCAATTTTCGGTGGCAATGAAGTCAACTACCAGTTTTCGATAAAAAAGTAATTTGTTTTTTTTTTAAATTTATTTATTGATATTGTTATAAAATAGAACAATTTTGAATTGGTGAAAGTGCCGTTTAGAAGGAAAAAACATATTTCAGATCCTCAATTGATTTTTTTGTATCATCTACAAGTTAAAAGTTATGATAACGATATTGAGCAGAATAAGATCTTATATTTGATCAAGAATATTTTAATTATTAATATTTTTGCTATTTATCCGGTGAATTATTATTTTGCGACTTTGCCATTCTTTATAGTGAATGAGTGCATAAATCGCGTTGCCGTAATGATCGGCCATGTAATAAAATCAAAGCACTCAAAAAAATCTATTTCAATAGAACATAATTTCAATGTGGTCGGTGCATATTATGCGGATGTGACTCAATTTTCTTCTTACCGTGAACCGGTGTAGTCGGTGTTGATGTCGATCCACCTTCTTCAGTTTCTTCATTAGTCTGAGCTTTGTTAGACTGTATTTCATTTTCGATACTTCTACCGTGGTTGTTTAAGAAATCACGAATATGCTGCACGATCAACTCAATTGCAACTGCCAAAGAAAAAACATTTTCTATCGTTTATGGTTCACGGTTTAGAAAAAGCTATCAGAAGCTGTTAATTCTTTCGTCGCTTCATTAACTATAATAAACCTTTTCATTTTTTCTCTCTTAAAAACTCTCTCGAACTTACGAAACTAAAGTAAATACTTTTGCCAGAAATTGGGCAAAAGTATTTGATATACATGTATTCTATTTGAAGATTTAAACCATTATTACATTTGTTGTAAACAACTTAGATTTGCATCGTATTTGAAGTTTCTAAGTAATAATACAAATCATAAATGAAAACAAACACATTCGCTTGATACAAACTAAAAATTCAAAATTAATATTGGTAATCGAATACTGAGTGAACGTATTCATATAGAAGTCATTTATTTGTTATAACTTTATTAACATGAGATTTTATATGGTATTATTCAGAAATAAGATATATTACCACTCAGCTGATGTAGAGAAAGAAATAATTACAAATATTTTGAGTAAACAATTTCGATTGTCCAACAAAAGAAACGTTCAAAAAAAATGTGCTGAATATTTGATGCCGAGGACATTAAAACCTTAACAATTGCGGAAGTAATAATCATTCAGAATGTTCGAACAACCATAAAACATTATCTTCATGCAACTATAAAACATCCCATGCAATTATGATCGCTGAATAAGAGAAATACATTTTTGGATTGGCGTTAGCAAAGTTGGGATTATTGTTTTATCAACCAAAAACTGGAAAAATTATAATTTGCATTATTACTTTGTCCTCGTTGAATTTAATGTTGCTCATTCTATGAATTTCGAATTTCTAGCCGTTTTCGCTGCATTCTTAATATATTACTATAGTAAGTATAAATTTGATTTTGGCCCTATTCCAGAAATTCAAGTCGTCAAAAATTCATGAGGTGAACTGTCGAGATATGAAATGAGCTTTTTGAATACATGTGTTCCCATTGAACAAAGAAGACATCTTGATAATTAAACATACAGGGAGATGAAAAAATAGTGTTCATGGATTCAAATAAATCTGTAACGAATATTAGTTGTCACAGTCAATAAAATTAAAACGTAATCACTTGAAGAATGGAACATTTATTTAGCACGGGGGTCATACGTACTATGATACCAATTATGAACTAATGAACTAATGGTTTATTTAAGTAAAAGGTAAAACTGTTATATGTAAAAATGAACTGTTCGATTCAAACAAAAAGGCACAGCTAATAACTCTGTGTTATCGCCATATGTTTATTGAAGGACTAGTTGAGCCTTTTCTTTTCACTCTTTATTTATTCTTATATGTTAATCGTTGGCAATTTGAAGTATGTTTTTTGGAAAATCAATTATAAAGCAACTTCATTATGGCAATTTCAGCCAAAGCCTCCTTCCAAATGCACAAGGGATTTAATCGTTAAAAAGATGTGAACTTATAAAAATCGTTACCCGATGGGGCGCTTACACGCTAATTATAAACAATACTTATTTTGATTACAACGTGGGGTTAATGATGATCTTCGAGTCTGTGTCATCGACCTATGCTCTTTTGACACCATTTTGTCTTAAATCGTCGTTATCACTACTTTCATTAATGTGACAATTCAAATACCCTTTTGGCTGCAAAATTGTGTCACGAATGTGGTGCACAATGAGTTCAATTGCGACTGCATATTATTAAATAAGCGCATACAGGGTTTTCCAAATTACAACCGAAAAAAATAAACAAAAAATTACAAAAAAAAATAAATAAAATTGCTATGTTTAATGAAAAAAGGGAATCCGTTTTATATTCATTAATTTTCATGCAGAAAAAAACATACACCCACATATGAGTAATAAACGGAAAAGAAATATTAAAGAAAAGCATGCACCAAATCTCTTCAACTATCTATGACAGCTACAGATAAAGGTTCGAAATGTTGAATAACATGATAATATTTCGTTGAGGTTTATGATGTTTCACAGAAAATGAAAAGGTCATTTTATCAGGAAACGAAATTACAAAAGAAGAAGAGGAGGAACAGAGATGACATGTGAAATAAAAATAAAAACTTGGATAGGAAATTTCATTTCAGTTAACATATAAGAGCCAGGGAATTAATTCATTTCTGCGAAACAGTTTTGAAAGTTTTTATAAAAAGGAACGTAAGAATGTACCTGTATTGTCAGCTCCTCGAGGAATAATTACGTCTGCAAATTTTTTTGTCTGAAATGAAAGGAAGAGAATTGTTCTTCTTATAAAGCACACAAAAGTATGTCGTTAGAACTTACTGGCGAACAGAATTCTTCGAATGCCTGAAATGAAAGGAAGAGAATTGTTCTTCTTATAAAGGACACCAAAACATGGTTTGAGCAAAAACTTACTGGTTTTACACAGGTCATATATTGTGTCAGGATCTGTTCGAGGTCTCTTCCACGCTCTGTAATATCTCGAACAACTGTAATATTTAAACCATGTTTTTGTTAGAACCAACAATTCCGTTGCGAAAAAATCACAATAAATGCATACCTCTTCGTGACAAACGTGTATCTGAATCTGTGTCCACAAATAATTTCATATGGAACAATTCGCGAATATCTGGGAAGTAAAAGGCAAGTATACCTTCGAAAAGAACCACATCTGCTGGATAAATGACCAGGTCTTTATCAGGACATCTGAAAACGATGAAAATTCAATTTGAATATAAATGTATTTCATTTCATTTATTTCGATTCAAAATAAATTACTTACTGTGCATTACTCCTATAGTCATAAACCGGGATAGTGACTTTCTTTCCTTCCAGTATTTTCTTCAATGTTTCAAGAAGATGGTCTTCATCAAACGCCGACGGGTGATCGAAATTGAAGAGTCCTTTATCAGCTTTGGCTTTTTCCCCAGAATCCAATTGACGATAAAAGCTGTCTTGACTTATGCAAACAACCTAATTTGCAGAACAATTGCGTGATTATGTTAAATGTATTTGCAATGGGACAATCGTCAACCCCAATTATATCACTACCAATTTATAATGAAAATTCAAGGAAAATCCCTCTTACCTGACGTTCTGCATGGTTCATGTCAGCTTGTCCAAGCTGTTCAATTATCCGCTTGCAGACAGTCGATTTTCCAGATGCTGTACCACCAGCTACTCCAATCAAAAACGGTGTCTTTGTTTCTGAATGGTTGCTGGATGATGTCCCATTAAATATTTTGAGAGCATTAATTTTTATGACATCTGGTTCATTTGACATTGTGGTATCTGGAACTGAAGAAAAACATTCATTTTTGCTGTGGAAAATACGTTTTATATTAATTCACTTACTACGTTTTTTCAATCTTGGTGACAAACAACGTGCGACAAAATCCCAAAATTTGACCTGTCAACTTTCATTCTGACATTCGCTGTCACCGCATCACAATTCTTGCCAGATGTCGTCGTAAATTATAAAAGTATTTTTGAAAATACACGTTGATAAGAGCGCCCTTGTATCCGATTTTTTTTTTTCACAAGATTATAATAAGAAACCAATACAATGTTTCATTTTTCATCATTTTCCAAAACTATTTCCCAATGCTGAGATTCAAATTACATAAAATATAAATTCAAGTACTTTACGATTTGATTTTTCTGCATTCAAGAGGAATGAATTTCAATTACAATCTCTTGTAGTGCCATCTTATGGCGTTTTAATTGATAGCAGCGTAAAATTAATTCCTATGTTCTGTCACCGTGGTGCTGATTTTACCGAAAACCATTATTTTTTTTCGAGATTTACGAGAGTTACACTTTCATCTTTATTTTCTCTTGCTCAATCAAAGCTGATGTCTAAAATGCATTTTAATGTACCGAATTCAATATCATTGTACTTTACGCGAATTTCATGCTAATATAAATTGGAAGTAATAGCGCTAAAAACAGTGTTCAGAAATTCCAAATTTTGCAGCTTACGAAAACTTCGTATAAAATTATTCATTTGTGTATTGTTTGTTTAAGCAGAGAGAACAAAAAAAAACAGTGCTGGGTGCTGGTGTTGCAACATTATAATAAAGAACAAACAGATAATAGGTTCACAACGCAAAGTATAGCAAACACTGAACCAGTGAATCAGAGCGAATTGTCTAAAGCGGATTATAAAAATCGCATCCAAAAAATAAAGTGAAATTTAAAGACATAATAATATTTTAGATCATCTAAAGAATTTTATATTTTCTGTGGACAAAAATAGTTGTGTCAGTGTGTCCAGACAAGTCGTCAGTGATTACAAAGTCTTTTTTTCGTATACTCGGCGAAGTTCAGGTGTAATAACGATGAATAAAACTAACCGGAAAAATCGAACAGGTCCATCCAGGTAATTATCTGTTTTACTTAATACATACATTCCATTATATTATAATAAAAAATCTGAACATTATTCTATATGAGAAACATCAGAGAAGCAAGGTGCTGTTATTTATTCGTCATTCAATACTGCTAGACATTTTATACGTCATAACTCAAGAAAAATTTGACCCAAAAATGTGTCATGTTTCTGATTTTCATGAAAAATTAGCAAAACGTTTGACTTCTAATGCAAACGCGAACTCAACATATTGTTTTTCCTTTCATCATTGAATTAATAAACTTTTTCATTTCTTATAACAATGTATATGGTTTGAGGCAAAATTTGAATTAGGAAAAAATATCATGACACTTAAAGACTCTCTATTCAGGGAACATCGTTTTTGCACATGGAAATTATGTTTTCCACTATTTTACTCAATTCGTTGGATATAATTGGTCGGACTCTTCGTTTCTTGTTTCAATTTCAAAAGCTACATTCTTAGCAGAGTCTTTAGTCTAATAAAGTATATTAAGGTAATCATTTCAGATTTTCAAAATTTGCCTATTGATTTTTTTAGACCGCAGCAGCGTGGACGCTCAGCTGTTATAGAGGGAGTATATAATAATGTGCATTTTATGCATGCAGTCGCATCACAGATCGGCAATGTAGTTCAGATTCAAACCAAATCCGGAGCTATTTTCGAAGGAATTTTCTATACCGTTTCACCACATTTCGAAATTGTGCTGCAACTCGTACACCGAATTGAAGTTCCAGCTTCAACAAACTCCTCGTTGTCAACACCCGCATCATCAAATACAACATCCAGCACCAATAGTTTAACAAGTGCTGGAAATATAGGTAAGCCTTTTGGGTAAATGACATACTTTGGTCGTGAGTAATAAAACCTCAAATCAAGGTCATTCGAAGATCAGTGTCTTCAATGATAAAAATGAGTAAACAAGAAAAATATCAAATGTTTTACATTGTAATTGCAATGCATCAACAGTAAATAATGGTAATAAGAGGATTGTTCTACCATTTGATGAAGCGATTCGATTCAATAATTTTGATAGTTGCATAAACACGTGCAAATGTTTAAAATAATTTTTTTTATATGTGTACATAATTTTTGGTTCTGTAGAGATGTGAATACTATATA
The DNA here is from genome assembly GCF_009176505.1 of Sitodiplosis mosellana. NCBI lineage: Eukaryota > Metazoa > Arthropoda > Insecta > Diptera > Cecidomyiidae > Sitodiplosis > Sitodiplosis mosellana. The sequence goes on from NW_022595289.1 coordinate 410,257, forward strand.
AATTATTCTTTCATTTCGTAAGATACCACAGGACCACTTGATGACTACAACGTGGCGGTTGATTCAATATTTGATGTTCTGATATTTAAACCGTGTGATGTGGTTTTCATTAAAGCCAAAGACGCTGATTTAGATTATGCAACAAAAGACACTTTTCAAACCGATACGGCTATTTCCAAGTGCAATGGTTCACGGTTTGATGAAAAAGAACTGGAACCGTGGCAGTTTGATGGCGAAAGTAATTCCATCAATGGAGATGTAGATATTAACTTAGAATTGGATGGAAATGCCAATGGGTGGGATGTGAATGATATGTTTTCTGTGAGTATTTCTTTAGAATTTATATTTTAAATCAAATAAAATGTTATGGGTGTGGTACATTCGAAGATTATAAATGTTAGACAAGACTTTGATGAAGTAAATAAAAGTATATAACTATATTAAAAATGTTCCTCTCTTCACTTACAGTTCAATGAGCAACGTTATGGAGTTCAATCAACATTTGATCAATCTCTATCCGGTTATACAATACAAATTCAGAAAGATGACACAAAAGATTACAGGTACACATTTTTTTAAAATTAATAATTTTATGAATAATTTTAATTTATTACCAATTGGTACCAATTTAAAAAAAAGCGACAACTCATTGACCTTGTTAACCATCGAATATTAAAGAGATTATTCAGCTTAATATTTTTATCAATTCAATTGTTTTATGTATAAATCTAGAGATGCAGAGGAACAAGCTGAAAAAATCGCTTTGGAAATCGAAAGTCAACCTGCCTACAAGGAACGTACGGATATTGAAAATGGTGACGAAAATGAAGAAGCCAAGTTCGCCGCTGTAGAGCGTCCACAGTCAAGTAGTCCAGATGAAATTAAAGTTGGAAAATACGTCGCACCGGGTCGGCGTAAACAGCACAATACACAGGCTGGTAAACTTATCCGACCATCGCAGTTGAACAATAGTAACAACAATACTAGCAGTTCAAGTTCTTCATCAGTGCCGATTTTGTCCCCACAACAAAGCAGCAATAACAAATATCCTTCATTGGTTTCACATTCCCTGCCACCACAACCAACGGTGCAAAAAAATACGGGTATATTATAACAAGGATTCTGATTTCTTTTGGCAAAATATCACAATCACTTCGTTTGTTGAAGACAGTCGCGTGTATTTAATAAATTGTGTTGTTTCATAATGATCCTACGAACTTCTATTACTCTGAATATTTTATCATTTTACATAGTACAACCCCAACCACCTGGTCCTCAGCAAACGCTTATTCACCGGACACATAATCAATCAACGTTGCAACAGGTTCGATAAATTTTCACTATTACTCCTAAAAACAGAAAGAGATAATTATAATTAATAATTAGTAATCTTTTGGATATTATTTAGCATAAAAATCCCATTAGATTTAATAAAAGTCCAATTGAAATGACAATGTATTGTAAGAAAATATTAATGTTCATAATTGTAAATAGGTTCAAATGTCACACAAGTTGAATGGAGATGACCAACCAGGCAACGAAATGAAGCACAATCATCATCGCCGTCATCGATCAGATATCGATAGGTATTTTGAGTATTTTTAATTTGCAAAATTATCGAAAAGTTCGATTGTTTTTCGCTTTGGTTGAAGTCGTAGAAAATGTAAAGAAAGTAAAATGATAATTCTTTGTTTTTATTAAAGCGACCGAAATGAACGCGGAGATCGAATAGATCGAGGTGATCGATTAGATAAAGACAACAGAGAAAGTCGCGACCCCAGAGATAGAGAAAACCGCGATCGGGATATCCGAGAGAATATAAGGTATGTTTTAGGCATCCATCAAAAGAATTCATATTGATTTCATTTAATAAAATCAGAAAAGAAAAAAAATGTGAAAGAAATTTTCAAAATAATACCTATAAATTTATCAACACAAAATCAATTTAATAATGTTATGTTTCGCAATAAAAAAAAACAAATTGGTTTTTGATTTTTGCAACACAGGGATGGCAACAAGGGTGGCCCACCAATGCCCCAACGAGGAGGGATGCGGCATTACTCTAACCAGCAAATGGTTCAGAGTGGAAATTTAACAACGTTTTCTGAAACCATTAGTGGTAATAATAGCAATAGTCAATTGCTAGTGACACCACAAATTAATCAAATGCCACCTCCATCACATCAAGGTCCCCCTCCTCATCAATCACAAGTAATCGTTATTTTCTCTTTCATTGTTCGAAATTACGAAAGCCACAGAAATGTAAATTATATTTGATTTTCTTTAGGTACGGATGTATCATAATTCACCACTAATGGCACAAGATAATCAACAGAATATGCCGACACATGTTGTTATTCAACAACAGATCGGTCCTCCTCCACAGCCACAACGTCAAAGAATTCAGCGTGACGAGCAAACATCTGAATTCCGGAAATTTAAACAGAACTTCATTTTAACGTCTTCGAAAGGGCAGCGTGGCAACGTAAGTTCGAAGAAAGAATTCGTATGAAGAAACAACATATTAAAAATATTGTTATTATTGTCCATTCAGGAGCAAAGTCAGTCGCATCAAAACCAAGCAGGTTCGGAATTGAGACCTCCACATGAAGAAAATGCAAACCAATCAAAACCATTCTCAAAACCATACGTGAATCAATTGAAACAATATGCTGGCCAACCGGTTGAACCACCTATTTCGAATTTGAATCCAGATGGGGAAAAGAGATCAATTTCTGGTCAACAGCAACAAGTAATATATCTTGAATTGGTAAACATAGTTTATTAACACGATGAAACATTCCAATAATCCCAATTGAATATCAATAATAATGAAGAAATATTCACTCATTTTACCACAATTTAAGCACATAGCACATCACCTTCCGTAAAAGTTTTTCTAAATAGTCCAAATTTGGCAAATTCAGGCACATTTCCAATACGATATCATTTTCATCTCAAAGTTTACTCGCATAATTATGTGAAAATGTGACGATTCCGGTCAAAACACACATGTTAAAGATAATTTTAAAAGAACTTACTCTCTTGTGTATATTCTCCAACAAAGGAAGTGTAATATTTTCATGTAGTAATCCAAATTTATTTTCGAAAAATGATCTTTCTTCAATCTATGTCTTTTTGTAATTGGGAAGTTTCATTGTGGGTTAGATATATCTAATAGTAACATTATTCTTTTTACCAAAAAGTCAAAAACTGGAGCAAATCCAAATAGCGGCGGCACGAATCAACTAACAGATGCTAAGGTAGCTAGCTATTTTTTTTGGCATATTATAGGCAATATTCAGAAAAATATGTATAATTAAATACTATAATATAAATTCAGGTGGAACAGCCAACCCAAACTTACGTGAGCGTGGTTCAACAGCAGACCCAACCACCACCTCAGCCACAACAACAAATGCATACTCAAAAAACACCAGGTAATCTCGCAACAATTACATTCAATGTAATAATTAATTCAAATTTGATTCATCACGTTAACTTCTTTTAGTACAATCGCAACCGTTGGGTAATGTTCCAACACAGTCCACATCGCCTCCTATTCAACAACAACCAAATAGTGAGCCTATGTTTTTATAAAATTGAAATTAGAAACAATATTTTGATCAATTTCCCTTTCGCCTCCATTTGAATGGAGTCTACTCTAGACTATATGAATTTAAGTACTATATATCTATTGACTAGATCGAGAGGAGAGTATGTGAAAAAATTCTAATATATTTTGAAAGAGGAGAGTATGATTTCTGTTGATTCTATCTGCGTTAAAAGGAAGTATGTTGGCATCCCGTCTAGCCTCCGCGGTTTTTTACGGTTTCCGCGAAACTGATAAGAGATAACAACATAGTGTCTTCAGCAAAGTTGTAGTACTTGAGGTTTTCTTTAACATTGCTGAAGACATCTATTCCTTATCTCTTATCAGTTGCGCGCAAATCGCGCACATAAAAAAGCAAATTTTATATAGAACATTTTTTTTCTTATCATTTTTCGCGCTTTTTGCGGAGCTGATAAGAGATAAGAGATAACTGACTTCAGCAATGTTATAGAAGACCTCGAGTGCTACAACTTTTCCGAAGACACCAAGTTGTTATCTCTTATCAGTTCCGCGGAAACCGTGGAAAACCGCGAGGACCCGCCAAAAATGAACATACTCGCCTTTAACCATTTTTGAGTCGAAAGAAACCTACTCTTCTCTTTCACAACAAAATCAGATGAACTTACTCTCCTCTCGATCTAGTCAATAGAAATGTATTTTTATCAATTCTCGTCGTTTTTCTTCCTCTCATATATATACATTTTCAATTGAAAAACCATACTACAACATGTTCTTATATTTTCGCCTGAAACTAGGAGATACAGAGAGATCGACTCCTAATATTTCTGATACACATCAAGAGTACCAGTCACCTGTTTCGCAAACGTCGCAACAACAAACATCCAATGCAAGCAGCTCATCAAGCAGTACACCACCTGCAACATCTACTCCTGTAAACACGACATTTATAAAAAATGGAAAATAAAAAACAATAATAAATATTTTTTCGCATTTCAACCACAGCAAACTCCCGGCAGCATCAATAACGAATCCACTTCATCGGAAAAACAACAAAATGCACCAAAAAAGTACACTTTGAACCCCGCTGCAAAACCCTTTACACCGAGAATTCCGGTAACTCCAAATTCATCGCGTCCACATACACCCCTCACGCCAGGAACGCAACCAAACAATGGTAAACCAATAATTTATAGTGATAACTGTTTTGTTCTAGAGTTGTGAGCTCAAAGTCTCCTTAATGAAGTTTCATAAATCTTCTTCAAACCGAATTTTGCATAAATATTTTGGAATTTTGAATGAGATCTAATTGTGTCCAGTCGAATATTCACCAAAACACTCTCCAAGCATCAAAGAAATACCAAAGAACACATTTTCCCTCCCAAAATCATTAGTTAGGGGTATACCGTAGTGAACCTTGGACGTGAGGTTTAATGGCCAATAATTGAAATCGTCCGTATTTAAAACAATTTTATCAAATCTGATGCTTGATAAGGTCAAAAGAAATTCAATTTAGTTTATTGAAATCTACCAAAACATTTTTCCGAAATAATTCCCAAAAAGTATTCCAAATATGAATATTGGAATCATCTCTATGGATTTATATAGACACAAATATTGTGAAAATTGGGTGATAAGTATCTATAGTAACAATGAAATAGTTTGGAAGAAACACCAAAAATCGTTGTGTATACTTCTAACAAATCGAGCCCCCAACTAGGACACAGTTTTTTAATGAACATTTTTCAAAAGAATCTATGCAATAATGTAATATATTGAAATTAATTTACAGTTATCTCCCAAGCAGTTCACCCGAATCATGCTCCTGCTGCTGCACAGCCAAATCAATTGCCGATGCATCCAACACAACAGCCAACGCCACAACCTCCCCAAATTCCTGGTCAACATGTTACACAGGGTCCAGTTATGACAATGGCTTACTTTGTTCAACAACAGCAGTCTTATCCAACGCCACCACATCAGCAAGCTATTGGTAATTGAAATCAATTCAATCAAAAGGAAATTCGATTAAAAAAATCGTTGGCTCTTATGTTTTATTTCAGCTTATTCGGGAGCGTCAATGGGTTTAAGAAAACCAGCATATGATCGAAAGAATCAATGTAATTAATGATATCAGAAGTTCTTTTGTTAAAGATAAATCTTTTCTAAATCCTTAATATTATTTTAGTGCCCGTGTCTCAAGTTCAAGTGGCAGCTGCAGCTTCTGCAGTAACTGGTGCGCCATTACATGTGGCAACACCAATGGCACCGTATATTTCACCCTATCCACAAGCACATCCACAAACATTTCAGGGACCGTATGCACATATGGTAAATTCATGTTTCCAATTTTAAAAATACTTTCTCATTGTAGTGAAATGAATGAAAGTCTAATTATTATTAAAGAAATGCTACTTACCTAAAATCTACACGAAATTCGCTAAACAGGTTTTAAATAGATATCCCGAAAATCCCCATCAGCCCCAACAGTTACAATACTTGACTGCTACTCCGCCTTCAACAACTCCATCGCCTGGTCAACCGCACCAACAGGTATTTTGGATTGACGCATTAAAAAAGAAAAACTGTTCTCAAATTAATCTATATAATAAAATGTATTTTCAGCAATTTCATCAGGGCCCACAGCAAGCAGGTACAACGCAATACCAAGCAGCACCGCAGCAATTTCAAGTGATTCCTGTGATGAATGGTCCACCTGTGGTTACACCATACATGCAACCACCAAACTCAGGACCATTTTTGCTAATGCAACCACATCCGCAGCAGTAAAACAAATGAAAACAACAGTTGCCCAAACAAGTTCGATCCTTTCTCATTGAAACAACAAGCTCAAACCAATTTTTTAAACTTCAAATCTTCTTTCAAAGCAAATATTTATTTCAAATTTTCAAAGTAAATAATTTTTTTTTGAAGCTTGTATTAAAAATTAAATGCGTACAACCGATTCAAAATTGAGTAAATGCCACGAAATTGATTCAAATTTGTCAAAAAATATGTTATTAGTCGAACACAATGGGCGGTAAGAAATAAATCATTCACCTAGTGAAACAAAAGCGACAATTTTAAATTCAAATTTCGTTGATAATAAAAAATTGATCACATCGGGAAAAACACAATTGTTGGTCCATTTATTCCATTTATTGGTTATATTTATTCAAACATTTTTTTTATGTTATGCCAAGGAAAATCTTTGAAACTTATTTTCTATATGCAGTGGGTTTTTTCCTAGGGGAATATTATGAAAGAAATGCTATAGAATTTCTATTGATTTTTTACATTTTTTTTCCAAATTAAGCTAAGTACACAGTTCCTCGTGAAATGAAAAAATTTCTCCAGTGAAATGTTCACAGGTGATATCTGTATGGTGTTTTTTATTTTCGAATTGCAAGCATAATGATTTTTGATGTATGAAACAGTTAACTCCCTCCAATATCAACACAACACATGAACAAATTTGAATTTTGAATTCTTTCTTTAATGTATTTTGATCTTTCTTATTGGGTCTGGGAATTAGTTTTGTCGATTTTTTTAAATTTTCAAACATTTATTTGAATACCAAAATGAAATTACATTTCAATCAAAATATTGTCCATCGGAAGCGATGACCTTCTGCCACAATGTGGGCAATTGACGGATGCCTGCCTTAAAAAATTCCTCATCTTTTGAGGCTATAAATGCATCGAGCCAATTTTGGATTTCTTCAACTGAAGAGAACCGCTCTCCGTCCATATGGTTTTGCATCGATCGAAACAAATGATAGTCGGAAGGAGCCAGGTCTGGGCTATACGGGGCATGAGCCAAAACTTCCCATCCGCTATTTTCCAAGTAGTTTTTGACCGATTTCTCAATGTGTGGCCGAGCATTGTCATGTAGGAAAATCAATGTCTCTTTTCTGGTCTCCCATTTCGTGCGTTTTTCTTTGATTGCTTGTTTCAAACGTATCAATTGTTGTCGGTAGAAAGGCCCATCGATGGTTTGACCACTTCTCAGCAGCTCATAATACACCACTCCCTCCTCATCCCACCAAATAGACAGCATTACCTTGTCGCCGTGAATTTCTTGTTTTGGCTGTGATGTTGCTGGTTGGCCGGGCTTAACATACGATGCTTTGCGCTTGGGGTTATCGTAATGAATCCATTTTTCGTCACCAGTGACAATTCGATACAGAAAACCTCTTTTTTTGTGCCTTGCGAGCAGCATTTTGCAAGTCACTAAACGCCTTTCAGCTTGCGCTGGCGTCAATTCATGTGGTACCCAATTTGACAACTTGCGAATGAAACCAAGGGCCCTTAAACGATATCCAACAGTGCTTCGGTCAACATTCAATGCTCTGGCAAGCTCATCTTGAGTTTGACTCGAATCTTCATCGAGCAATGCCTCCAATTCCGCATCTTCAAACTTTTTTGGCTGGCCGGGACGTTCCTTGTCTTCCGTGCTAAAATCACCACTTTTGAACCGTGAAAACCACCGTTCACATGTACGTTCCGATGGAGCATGCTCACCATAGGCTTCCACCAACATTCGATGCGCTTCAGCCGCAGTTTTCTTCAAATGAAAGCAAAAAATTAATGCTTGCGGGAAATGTTGCTTTTTCGGTACAAAATTTGACATATTTAAGGCGCAAAAAAAAATGTTTATCCAAACTTCGATGAAATGATAGATGATGATTTTTGTAGTTTGACACTAGACCACTCATGTGAAAAAGAAAAAAATTTTGCCCGATACAACCATGCAAAGTTACGCCATCTTTTGAAAAATCGACACGATTAATTCCCAGACCCAATATTTTTTCACGACCGTGAAAAAAATTTGTTCAGACAAAACACATAGAAGAATGAACTCAAAAACCGAATTTGTTCATATGTCGTGTTGATATTGGAAGAAGTTAACTGTTTCATGCATCAAAAATCATTATGCTTGCAATTGGAAAATAAAAAAATACCATACAAATATCACCTGTGAAGATTTCACCGGCGAAATTTTTTCATTTCACAAGGAACTGTGTACTTAGCTTTAATTTCAATTATAATACATTATGCTAGATATCTGACAAAGTATTGTCAGCGCCACAATGACAACCATTTTGACCGCACGACAATGAAAATTATAGTGAAAAAATACATTTTGTTATTGACATTTTTCATAGTGAATCGTAAGTTTATCATTTGAAGTTCTGTGTATTTTTCAATACAATATTCAAAATTTCCATAAATATCCATAGATATTTAGTTTTGAAAATATGACAGTTCGGGCGTGCTTACTAGACGCCATATATCTGAACATATCTTCACAAATCAGGAAAAATTCACATTTATCTTCAAAATTCATACAATTGCGCAAAAAACCGATAGTTTGGAGCTGGAAATTCGCCATATCTGAAACACTCTGCATATGTTAAAGTATTCAGCAGAATCTCAAATATCTCACCGTATCTCACATGGTGAATATGATTAAATAATACAGATTTTGCGAAATATCACGGAGGACGATAGTCCGACAAGTGACACTCCATAGACTGTGCATTTCAAGCCAAATATCAAAAATGCCAGTTTTTGCGTCACGAGTATATATACAGTAAGTATGCTATTTTCGCAGGGCACTATTTGGGCCCCGGCATGTTAGGTACCGTTGGAAAGGTCTTGGCACAAATAGTCGGAAACACCATATCCCCCTTGCCTAAAGTGTGGTCTAGGCAAAAAAAAAGCGGTTGGAAAATTTCGATAAATTTTCAAATCTATAACCATATTTTACGAAGGGGTTACCCAGGGGGTGGTCTGAGGTGTCCAAGAGAAGCTCCTCTTCGCCACCTTTCCAACGCCGTCTAAGTGCCCCGATCGGTCCAAAAACGAAAAAGTTATGGGTTTTGGCAGTTTGATCTTGGTTTTCTATGAAAGTATTGATTTGGATGTGCGTCTAGACTGTATCGTTTCCGACAAAAGTTGACGAATTTTGGGGGCAAATAGCCTATTCGTTGCAGAATCATGAGACAAGAAAATTCCAATCCAAAAATGTGCAACAACCTATGATTGGGTCCTGGCGAATCGTGTATATCGCTCCA
>NW_022595289.1:424906-437110 GCF_009176505.1 Sitodiplosis mosellana
TTTGCATTCATGTCAGAAAAAGAAGTTTATCGTCCTTCAATTCAAATTATAATACTGACATAGTACGTAATACCATGAAATTTATTTTAACCAATTCTGTATCATTCCTCTGTTATTTCTGTGTCATTTCTTTTTTGAAAAGATGAGCTCAAAAAATACTATTTTCCCGAACCAATACTCCCTCTTTGCATGAAAAATACGAAGTCATTGAAATTCGATTAACTTTCCTGGACAAATCTGCTGTGTGAGGTAACTTTTCCGAGATTCTACTGCCCCAATTTTGTGTCTAAATTTCCTTCAAAATGGTTGTAAATTGAGGGCAATATTCAGTTTCCGTTGAGAGTAAAAGTACAAAGGGAAAGCCGTATCAACTGAATTCCTGTAGTTTTGTGTAAACCATGTTTATGGAACATGGAAAAATGTGGTGTGAAATTACTATGCGGGAATTTCAAACGTAAAACCAACTCCTTAATATTGTGAAATGGAATTAACATAAGGAGAATGGTCACGTGACCTGCATAGTGCCATGTCACAAAGCGCTGTTCGCGAAAACATAAAGACACACTGTTTACAAACGTTTTCATAAATCACATCCACCCATAATAGCTCTTGAAGGAGATGCCGCGTGTCGAGTTCAACCAAACTATCCACGTGTCCGTGTCTATGACATAAAATCTATGTCGTTGAAAATTATTGTATTTATCTACGAATGAAATTCGTAAATGCAGGGGGAGCATTTCGTCATGATTCCAAAATGGTAAAGGTCGAAAATGGATTTTAAATTTGTCTAGTGATAACATCAGCTAATTGTGTGTTGAATGATAACATCGGAATTGAATTTGTTCGAAATTCTTATTTTCATTCAAAATGCAACAAGGTACTTATGTAAAAAAAAAACGCAGAAAAATTCAAGTCCTTGATTGTGAGGATTAGAAAAATTATAAAATTTTCATTTCCTTACCGTAATCTGAGCAGATAGATAACCGTATAATTATGATTCAAGCCTTGTTTACAATTACAAATCTGTGTATAAATTGTAGTTTGATAAAATACTTGAGGTGAATGCAATTTTTTGCATGCAAAATAATGCCGGGCTATTCAGTTATGTCAGATTTTGTTCTCGGAAGGTGTTTTGAACATTTTATTTTTTTCGCACCCGATTCGTGCACATAATGTAGGATCGTAGGATACTACGATCCAAATTCGCTATAAATAGATTGCAAATCAGACATTGTATTAATCCTTATGCCTGCTCTTATTCAATAAATATTTTATCAATATCAGTGGTGTACTACTGATTATTCTACATGGGGGGCTCAACGAATGAACTCTACGTAGTTTAAGAAGTCAAAGAAGTTAAAGAAGTCAAAGAAGTCGGAAGAATCCTAAAGAAGTTAGCAAAAAAGAAGTTAAAGAAGAAACCAAAAGAAAAGAAAAGAAATAAAACGAAATCAAAAAAAAAGAATTGAAAGTGCAAATTTTCAAAAAAAAAAAAAACAAAAAAAACAAAATGGAAAAAGGAGCAGTGATCGAACTGATGGAAAGCTGTATGGCACAAGTTATGAAGAGAATCGATGAGAATTTTGAACAGTTTCGTAAGAAGATGACCGAAACTCAAAGGCTAAGTTTCAACGATCTTGAAAAACCAACCGCAGAAAACCAGAAAACGTGTGAAATCGATATCAATAAAGAAACCAGTAAAATGAAAATTGAAGAATCGATGAACATCGAAGTGGATTAATTAGATAGAACTTCTCCTTTGAGCCTCCATGTAGAATAATGAGTAGTACACCACTGATATTAATAAAATATTTATTGAACAAGAGTAGGCATAAGACAGAATACAATGTCTGATTTGCAATCTATTTATTTATAGCTAATTTGGATAAGAGTATCCTACGATCCTACAATAATATCAACGCAACAGAAACTCATGTGCGGAACAGTAATAGAATATGAAGCATTTTTTTCAAAAACAAGAGAAAAACACGAATTATCACTCGGGAATATTAGAATACATCAGTCCGCATAGTGGAAATGTTGCACTTGCGTCTTTGCGTACAAGGAATTTTAACTTAAATTCGTAGTTCTATTGAAAATTTCAAAACCAAAAATATGTTTTCATCGACTGTGGTTCGGATTTGCAATGCACTCGCTGAAGTTAAAAGTTATTTTGCATGGCTTACATAGGCATTTCAGGTGGATGTGAATTTTTATACGCGAGCGGAGGAAGAAACGCATTCCCATTCTTATCCATCAGCTCAGGATAAGCCCACTTTAATAATGATAATCGCACAACCTAGAATATGAAATAGAGTCGTACTAAGCCACCATTTTCCATACTTCTAAACTATACATAGTTTCTAATCTTACCGGGAGAAGACCAACTTTTTATTACATTTTTTTATTCTTAATTTATTGCATTTGAGAAATGAAATAGTCCGAATTATCACAGACTTATTCTACCCAATGCGTTTTGAAGTAAATCAACATTTACCGAAATTACATTCGCTTTCCTATCCCTGAATTGATTCCTATGTTGTATGGTGCGTTTCAAAGATAGCATTTTCTAGTTTCCGGGACCATTCTAATTTTGGTGCCATATGATTAACACGCATTTTTACAGACTTCAATATGGTTCCGTGACTGGTCAAAACATCGAAATTTCAATTTGGGCTATTTTCTATAGAACCTGATGTGATGACGACAGTCGGTGGGTGGTTTTTATGTCTCTTGACTGCAACCCTTCAACGTATACCAGTTTCTACTTCAGTGCATAAATGCTATCGTCAATTGTTCTCAAAGCGCGCGTATGCCGTTCCCAGTTCATAGATACACTTTTTCTCAATCATACATTAGTGCATCATGATGAAGGAAGTACTTATAACACACTAAGAAATTTTTCTACGCAGCAAGGTGGAAATCTCAGCATTCAATATTCTCTCGTTCGTCAACTAGTACGACAACAAAATTAATCCTTTAACGTTAACAACATTATTTGTAACTATCCCCTAGGTTTTGACACACCCACATTACCATAGCAACAAAACTGTTCTCGTTTTGTAAATCGGATAGGAAAATCAATATCTTATAGATATATATATTCATATTTTTTTCTTCACCTATGCTGTCCACAAGATTATCTCCTCTTTAGAGTTACGATAAAAACTTCTATATTTACACTAACCGGAGGCTCACTTCATCTTTGCATTAAACATCATATGAGGAAAAAAATCGTCGAAATGCATGATGGCATCGTATTTTCTCTCAAACTTTGTATTACGTTTTATGAAAATTATGCAATGTCGACAAGATGAGACCAAAGTATAAGACATACAATGCCATTAGGATATCACTGTCAAATATGTTTTTCCTATATGTGTTCCGATAGAACCAAACATTTTTGAAGATCAGAACCCTTTGTATTTTTATTCAAGTTGACACTCTTCTTTCGAATCACTTAACTTGCAGCCTGATTGAAGCTATCGAAATCTAACTGTAAGTGTTAACATAAAGCTGTATACAATGTTCACGAAAAGAATTTCATCCAATTCAATAGTCACCGCCCCAAATATATACCATAGACATTTTTTCGGAATATGCTAGCTCGATATGGTTCCCTCTAAACCAAATTTTGCTCTGTATGTGTCATAGCACGTGGTCGCCTCAAACTCTCTACTTGAAATGAATCGTTCAAATAGAATTTCAAAGATTGTTTACGATTTCTATCAATTGACGTGACGTATGTCACGTGTACGTATTTTTCACTTCATGTATTTATGCAGCTTGTATGTACGTACAAGGGCTGAACCGAATGTATATTTTTACTATTAATTTGTTTTTCAATAATCAAACGCGTGCATCCATAACCCTCGGATATAATCGTAATGACAATGATGAGTGGTTTTTATGGTTAATTTGGTGGTAAATTATATTAGCGTACAACGTGACCTAAGTGTTGAAACATATGTTCTCACATAAATCATTTAAATAGGACTTAAGTTTGAAAAGAAATCGTTTTCTTGAAAGTTTGATTCGAACTACTTTGAAATATATCTTTTATATTAATCGAATTTTTCATAAACATACACAACAACGTATTACATTTCAATTCATTAAACGGTGCCAACAAACATGAAATCGAAATTAAGTAACAACAGCTAATTTTTTATTTTCTTTAATTTTATCACCGCCACTGATTGAAAACTCAATATCTGAATTGGGACATTTCTATGGGTGAGATTGAGATTAAATCATGTTTTTAGGACTCATTTTGTAATAAAGTAGAATATTATTTAGTCGTGGTCTTCTGCGTTTCACATTTTAGTGGTGAGAAATACCGAATTGGTGATTGGAGAAATTGATGGTCCTGTCATATTCTCAAAATCTTCATCTTTTGATTGAAAACATATTCTACTTTTTCGAATACAAATTCAGTCAAAACATACATTATTTTCAATATCAATCTATATATCAATATATAACCATTCCTATAGAAATAGATCAGTAGTTGTGCATTGCCAGTACTTGTGTGGTACAATGTACAAATTTGTATAGCATTTCCTCTCCGGTTCAAGTATTGTAATCCATTTTTCCAATTCTAATTGGCCATCAGCCAATTTTCCGGTCTTATGACCACGCCCCTAGATTTGTAAAAAGAGGGTTGTCGCTCCGTATATAATATGTCTCATAAATGCTGCTGCTTAGCAACAAGCTCCGACATTCTGTTCAATCCATTTCATTCTGTATTCAGCAACGATTGTAAACGGTTCGCAAATACAATATTTGTTGTATAGATTTAAATTGATTGAAAATTGGTACATTTTTGGAATTAAATAAAAAATCGTCGGACACTACAAGTACAATGGAAAGAATTGGTCGAAACCATCAGCCAGATTCATCATCATCATCTCCACCAACCAGGTAATGAAATTATTTTCATAAAAACTAGTGCAAATATATAGTGAAATCATGGCAAATGTTTAATTGTAAAAAAGGCTACAGCTTTATCGTTAATTTCTTCTAAAATTATTTATGCGGATAAAGTCATTTGGATGATAAATTGTACATCATACAAATGAAATTCATAAAAAAAAACTCAGATCAATTCATATTTTTGAGTTCAACCCTCATAATTTATGCCAAAGAAATGGTATTTAGTCGAGTATTTGACATTGTAAAATTGAAAACTTCCACAAAAAATATAAACTTATTCATACCAGTATTTAACTCATTGTTCTACGCATATGTTTAAATGAATTATTTTTAGAACCCTCCGATTTTTTTCTTGCTTTGCCTATCGAACTTGACTGTAACATTTACATAAGATAAGGCTATAAATTGCATTTTGGAAACATCAGTTCATTATTTTTTTTTTGATGTTTTCTTTGGAATTATCGTAAATATTGTGTTCAATGTTGGTAGCTTTGGCTGAAAACCAGGAGCATTACAGTTTTTCACGGGACCAGTAATGGGAATATAAAATAATTATGTTTCGGCGTTGCGCTTGTGCTGGTACAGTACAGATTTTTTTGAAAAAGCAAGCTGAAATAGGTATCAGGTGTCGTACTGATGTCTCATATTTTTCCGTTAATTTGATTTCATGAGTGCTCTAATGCAGCGTTAATTATTGCTAATTTCAGAAAAAATGTGAACTTAAACGTGTTTAGTTTCTTCTCTAAAGCCAAGAAAATCATCATAATGATAATAATTATTATAAATGTACACGCGAAATGTTTTCGGTATTTTTATAACAATTGTCATGTACAATAGCCGAACACTGGTCAATAATGAACAAACTGTATTGAAGGATGTCATAAACGTTACTATAATGTACAAGGATCTTAATCGTTGTATTTTAACTGCCTGAATTTTAACTTTACTACTACGATTTTATTTTTTATGCACAGTGCACAGTGCACAGTGCACACCCCGATTAAGTGATGGCTGAATATTATTGCAGGATAAATACTTTAATCGGAAACCTGAAAATACCTGATCTTTTCAATATGTTAATTTCACAGTACAACAGTATAAACATTGGCGTAAAATACGAACACCCCATGTCTGTTATTATGAAATTTACAATGAGACCGAGACGACAAAATATATTATACTAGCTGCCTCTTTGCTCGGCTTCGGTGGCAAGGTCGCTTCGCGACGATATTCAAATCAATTGATATTCACATACGGCGGCGTGCAAAGGAAATTTGCCGCCCGAAGCAAATTGCGCCCCAACATCAAAATTTGGAGAGCAAAAAAAAGGTCATCACTTTCAAAACTTAATTCTATCTAGTGCAAACTCCAATTTTACCAATTTTGCCGCCCTCAAAAAAATGCCACCCGAAACAATTGCTTCGCCAGCGTCGTGCTTTGCACGCTACCGTTCACATAATATACTCAAATTCTCAACGAGAGAGCTACTTATTGACTCTACAATTTTAGGATCGACAACGATTCAAAATGCTTTATTTTCTTAATTCAGTCATCCGAATACTACGAGCAAATACTCCAATGAAAAATCCGGAACGCATCGCTTAGAGTAAATGTCAATTTTTTCCAACCTATGCTTTTGGCCGGCGCAAGATAGCGGTGGCTAAATAAGATGTATTATTAATTTGCGGCATTTTTAAGAACTATCAATACTTTTTGTTGTTGTCACGAATTTCGCAACAACAAGAAGTATTGATAGTTCCTAAACTTGCCGCAGATTCTATTTAGGCGCCACCGCCATTCACTGTCACGTCAAATACATTGGTTCTTATGGCAGAGAAGCACACGTTGATTTTTTCTTTCCTTCCAAACTAATTTAAAGCGATGAAGAAGAGGATTCACATTTTTCAAATTTAGTTTCATCAGTCAAAGAAATTTTACATTCATGTTTAACTTTTTCGTACATCTTGTTTGGTAATCTGATTTAACCGTTTGTAAAATGATAAACTCCATCATTGGTAAAAGCCTACGTATTCAGTTGGTATCATTCTGATGAAAGTGTTTCTTAAATTGTCTGGTGTTCGAAGTTTTCTTCTACTGTTTCTGTGAAGATGTGTTGCTCTAACATTTTTAATTTGACAAAAACTAAAATTTGAAACTAAATTCCTGTTCTCGTTTAATTTTTTCATAATCGATTGCATCGACTATTCAACAATAGAATTTGTTTTCATTTTATTTTAATTCAACATATTCCGGGTGATTCAATAAAACGTTTTGTAATACACACATACGAAATCCGTTTCTGCTAGCGAAACATGTGAATAATTACCATAATTTATTGAAGCGATTATTATTAAATGCTTCCGATTTCCAATTTTGAATCTTTTATTTCTTGAATAACTAATGGGTAGGCGATCAAGTCGAGGGGGAAATCACTCCTTGAATTACTTTTCGAAACTATCAAATTACTTTTTGGCACGATATTACTTTAGTAAATTACGAAAGTAATTAGACGTTTATGTCAAAGTTTGACATTGTCAAACTAACAAACAAACGTTTTAAATAAACCACTACACTCATATCGAAAAATAGAATTTGAAATGGAAAACAATTTCTGGTTCGTTCTTGAAAACGATATTGGTTTTGAATAATGCTACCAATTAAACTGATTTTTTCAGTATTATACTGACTCCTGGCCAATTTTTGGCCAGAAAAATCAATATACTGAATTCAGTATCTATACTGATTTTTTGACCTGCGTACTGATTTATACTGATTTTCACATTTCATCAAATTTTGTTCGAAATTTCGACGATTTACAGAAAAAAATCGATTTTTTAAAAATATAAATTGTAGTATAAAGTATATAAATGGAACGTAAAGAAACTATTTGCAGAATCTAAGTGGTACAGATTTTCGAGCCCTTTAAAGGTTTGCAATTTAATTAAATATGTGTTATTTTTTCCATGAACGCTAATTTTGAGACATTACGCAAAGCAAATATTCAAACAAGATGTGCAAGAATTTAAGTTCTGCTCTTCTTTGATCAAATCAAAACCTTGAAGTCAATTTTAATTGATCAATCTAATATGAAATTCATATGCACCGAATTATGCCGTCATTGGATAACTCGCGTTTTGAATAAAACATCTACCCAAGAAAAATACAATCCCAAAAAATCAAAACCAAAGCCAAAGCAAAGTCCCGGTGAATTGTAAAATGATTTCGATGATCCCGAATAGCTAAGATCATCAGTTTAAGGAGCTTTTGAACTATTTGTTAATAAAATGTTTCTATTTCATCTGAATTTAACTTGGATTTAAGTATTTTTTGGCCTATATTGATTTTTATACTGTTTTTTTTTAAAAAGATGGTAAGGTACTACTGATTTTTCGCGAAAATGAGTTGGTAGCATTAGTTTTGAAATACCAAAAGATATAAAATTGAGCTTGAAGTAAGTTTCAGTTGAGTATTTCTACGGGATCCCGCAAAAATAATGCGTTTCAGCATTCAATTGTGCATGCACTGCAGTGAATACTGGAGGACTTTACTTCAAGAACTTGATAGAACATAGTTTTTTTTTCAAAATCCATTGTTTTACGATGCATTAAATGAATATTTAGTATCGCATTAAGAGGTCAGGTGCGTGATCACAGTATTGAGGTGCTTTGAGTTTGGGTCTCTTTTCTTTACATAATTTACCGAAACTCCGTGAAATTGACATCTGTATTCAAGTTTTTTCATTTGATTGATGTAGCTCTGGCATTTTTACAGAAAAATATTAGTGCTTTGTCATGAAGATCTGTGGTCTGCTTCGACAATCCATGTTTTAGTGAAGTGAACAAATCAGAAATTGAACGACCGTTTCAAAGACGACGAAAGTGTTCAAATTCACATAACTATAGTTACATGGCAATTGCACAAATATATTTGTGCAATTGCCACAAAACTTGTTTTTGTCGCTAAAATACTTATCATTGGCCAATTTGAAGCCAATTATATATAAAAAAGGGTATCTCCCGCACAAAATTATTGAATTCCCTTAGAAAATGAACCAATTTTGTTGGAATAAAGCAATGGGCCTGAGTGAAGAAATTCAGCTCAAACAAGGCCATATGAGTGGTATTTCGCCAGTTCTGATTTGCATTGAGCCTTAGAAATCATTCAATGTTTTTAGAAGTGATTTTGCTCGATTCCACTTAAGTACTTAAAATGTAACTTTAATGTTCATCAAGTGTAAAATCAATTAGAAAAACTTGAAAGTGAGTCATATTGTAAAGCTTTATCAGAACTGAGAAATTTGTCTCTCTCCAAAATCGCAATCAATTTCAGAAAAACTTGTCCAAAATTGAATTTGTCCAAAACGCACCGTGCTATTACCGCAATTATTGTTAGGAGTGTGCGCGCACAGCCGCCTTATCCGATATTCAAACTAATTCCCGTCACAATACATGGAAACGAACGAATACAAGTGTGTCTGCGGATCTTTTTCAACACTACTAACACCATTATATCTTAGCATTATGCGCTTCAAACACATTATGATCAATAAATTAAAAAACTTTTGCAACAAAATTCTTGCTATCCTTTAAAACTCCGATAGATCCTTGAAATTCTTGACTTCATAATAAACATTCTTTGAAGCATTTAAAAATCTTCGCGGGTGGAACTTATTTTGCTACTTTACCAGTGCTCCATTAAAAAAATTCAATGTATTTCCGATAGAAGTCGAAAAAAAAGTTCAATAAAATTTACGGTAGGAAAGTGTCACTAGCACAGCACATGTCTACCCCTATATTTATTTCCAAACAGTTCATTGTTTGCAAGTGACAGAGTGCAAACGCCCCCTCTAGAGCGTGAATGACGGATCTGGTTTTTAAGTTTGGAAAGGTTTTGTAATCCATTTCTCATTGTTTTGTTCTACATATTATAAATCTGCATTGAAAAACAGTTCGAAATTTCTACGAATTTTTTTTTCTGCAAAATTACAACCAAAGTTCACGAACTGTTTTCGGAATAATGGACTTTGGATTTTACAGACAATGTATTTGGATAATATCAGCAAGCTAACTGAAATTATCCAGCTGAGCTTAGCGGCTGACGAGTATGCGTTGCGTTGTTTTAACGCATTTGCAGTGTAAAAACGAAATGGTGAGTAAACTTACCATTGGTAAGATTGAACATTCCAACACTGCAAATGCGTTAAAACAACGCAACGCATATTCGTCAGCCGCTAAGCTCAGCTGGATAATTTCAGTTAGCTAGCTGATATTATCCAAATAGATTGTCTGCGCCTGTATAACGTAAACCTTACGTCAAATCACATTGAATCAAGGTGTCCTCTATGTTTTTGTCTTTTGCAATATTGATGTAAAATTCCAGTTTTTGCGTCACGAGTATATATACAGTAGGTATGCTATTTTCTCAGCACACTATTTGAGCCCCGGCGTGTTAGGTACCGTTGGAAAGGTCTTGGCCCAAATAGTCGAAAACACCATATACCCCATGGTAGACTGGTTCAAAAAAAAAAAATTTCCACAAAAAAAAGTGATGTCCAGTTTCGAAAAATATACCTCAAAAAAATAGGTTTTGTCCAAAAAAACGATATGGGTACCATATAAAATTCCGTGCCAAGTCCCATATCAAAATTTTCATGACAGCGATTTAGGAAGTCATTTTAGATCGCAACATTTCGACCGATTCCATTATTCTAGCCAATTTTCGGCAGAAAATGTTGATGGAATTTTGTTTGGCTCGTCAATATCTACAACTTTTACCAAGACATTAGCCTTTGAAAGGCATTTTGGGCCAGTTACAGTGTAAAATGACAAATTTTCGCCATTTTTCGCATTTTTTGCTCTACTGGCCACCCAGGTGGTGGACTTTTGTTCAGTTTTGGACTTGTGCCGTGTAGCCAAAACCTGTATAAAAATTTTGATACTTGTCAGATTGAGATTTGGATGGAATTTGGCGACAATTGATTCACACATATAAGACAAATTTCAGGCCAAAATGAGCAAATCACAAACATGAGCTTCAGTTTGACAGGTAAAAGTAAATGATTTCTACCTTTTCTGCCTTTGAACATCTAGTATGGTCCTTTACGAACATTTTGGGTACTTACATGACCAAATCGAGTGATGTTTTCACATATTTCTGGCCACATATTCGATTTCAACTCCCAAAAAATCGACTTTTGACCAAAAAATCCTTAAGTATAGGCTTTTTAGGGATGGTGTCTTGGTGCAATGCTATTTTTTCTCGAAAATATGGGGAGTCTACCCAGACAAAAACTCTCAAAATTGACTTTTTAAGGTACCTCCCGAACAAAAGTTCCGTTTTTCATGGATTTTACCATGAAAATATCAATTTTTGTTCGGAAGGTACCCCAAAAATCATTCATAAGAGATTCTGTGTGAATAGATTCCCAATATTTCTCGAAAAAAATAACTTTGTACTAAGAAACTCATAATTTCAATAAAATTTAAAATAAATCAATTTTTTTAGTTTTTCTCTTCATAACATTAAAATATGAATCAAAATCAATTATGTGAATATAGTTTACAGCCGTAATTTGTAGCAGAATATTGAAAATTTTCGTACAGATCCTTTTGAAAAGTCTCTTTTGAAAAACACTCTATCGAGCAGATGGGAAAATTCAAACCCTCGTATGCGCTAAAGGGTTACCGCCATGTGATTTCGAATTTACTGGTTCTGAAATAACTTTCGACAATTGTCATGAACTGGCGGTGAATCAGTTCAATTTATGAGACTGAATTGGAATCAGTTCTTCTAAGTTTGAAATTAAAATGAAATCCAATTTCAATTATATATTATGTATTGGGTGTGTGCAAAAGTTTCCGGAATCCGACAACAAATGTCACCACTTGCTTATGCGTTGTAGTAGATCAATGACAGATACATCATTTGAAGGGCCTATTCAAATACTGTCAAAAACAGTCAAGAGTATTTCATTTGTTTGTGCGCATCATATTTTTTCAACGATTTAAAATTGGTCATGTTATGGTTTTTTTTTTTTTTGGGGGGGGGGCCTTTTTAATCATTCGATCTCAAGAAAACTGCCGCTGAAGCTCATCGAATGCTATCGGATAATAAAGAATGGGCCTTTCTCGATAGATTCAAGCATAAAAAATCATATTTTGATTGTCAGCATTCGTCAATATAGAGGGCGCCGCAATCACTCCCTCGAAATCGCGCATTTTTCAGATTTGGGGGGGTGGGTGCATTTTGAAAGATGGTATAAACTGGTCC
>NW_022595289.1:442110-491417 GCF_009176505.1 Sitodiplosis mosellana
TTGAAGCGCCCACGAACGAACGAACGAACAAAATTCGACTTTTTTTCGAACTGTTCGTGTTCGTTGACACCTTTAATCTTGAGGTAGTCTGTGTGCCGTAACCTACGTACGCTCTCTCCACATGCGATATCGTTGCGTACACTGGGACAATTTGCGATCCCATTCATGATGTCGTACATGAATACAATTGATGCATTCACTCTCCGACGCTCCAACGATGTCATGTTCAACGCCTCAAGTCGCTCGTTGTAGTCGGTGATACTGTAGCCGTTGGCCGCTATACGGTACTCTCTTCAGGCGAACTGGGTAAATTTTCTCAAAACGCTCTCGATTTTGTCGATATGCATGGCATAAGTTGGTAGCCATACAACATTGCAATACTCAAGATGGAACTGTACAAGTGCATAGTATAGTGTTTTGAGCATAGATAGACTTCACACCAAACACGTTGGTTCAAATGTATTCATTATAGTAATTCGGTACTTTTTCTTAGTGAAAATGGTACTTAGACGGATTTTATTTCAAATCGTAATATTGTTAGATTCATTGTGTTCACTGTGTTCAAAACAGTGGGTTGTATGAGAATTTGAAATTTGAATGATCAAATAAGTAAAACCTATCCTAAGCATGGAAACATTTGTAGGTAGCCGCATGCCAGCGGTCCAATATAGCCTAACTTGAACATGTAAAAATGAAAGACTAACTGAAGCGTTGAACAATTTTCGTTCAATTCATCAAAAAGGTGGTAAATTGAGGAGAAGTTTTACGTCTAATCTAAATAAGTTCCTGTTGGTAGTTTTGAATTTACAATTCACATCGAGACCGAAAGATATGAACAATTTAAACTGTGCTTTGTAATATATTGGCGTAACTTAATCAGTTTCCATTATAAATAAATAATAGGTCACAATATCAATCACCAAATGATTGGAAGGCTATATAATATCACAGTCAACTAAATTAGATTTATAATAACTTAGCGTAATAATCACAGAAATGTATCAATAATCTTATACACTTAGTAGGGATGTAAGAAAACAATTCGTCCAAAAGTTTGGCTTTGTTCATTTCGTATTGACGAGATGAATTTTTTTTGGGCGGTTATCTGTACCATTGGAGTTGTGCTAACAAGTATACATTAAGAAACGAGGAGCGTTCAACTATGTTTGGAGACGGAAAAATCCACCTTTCAATTGCGTCATTATCCCAATTATTGTTTTCAGCATATAGCTGTAAAAAATATCTTACGATACAAATACATAGGAAAGTCGACTGGGCAATAAAGTGCTTTTGTCATTTATTGGTTTTCCTACTACTGAATGTGGTTTTTAAACTTACTCGATTGCTTGAACTATCGGTACTTATAAAAAGTTCACTGTATAAACTGAGCAGAATTGCAGTACTTCGGATACATACAATTTTGCTAAGTGTCTATGAACCTTTTATTTATTTATATTTTAGCGGACTGGTATGCAGCAACTATGATGATAGTGTAATTCCCGAATTTCCTAACTGTATGTATAGTGCAAACCCTATTGATAATATATCCATCCCGAATGGATCTGTCAATATTTGTACCAGCACAAATTCAAGAGGAAGTGTTTCTCTTCTACCGCGGACATCCAATTCGTTTTGTTCCATTCAGAACAATTCTCCACATCATGATCAGTTTGGACAGAATTCTCATCATCACAGCTTCCAAGGTAAGAGGCATAAACATTTCGCACGAAAAAAAATGTACAGAATCGGCGCTCAATGGAAGTGTAATATACTGTCTATATTTAGGTTCCATCGAGCCACGAATCATGTCGCGTTTATGTGGAAACATATTTATTGATGCGTTTCATATCGTTTTCAGTCTCATCAATATAACTTCAACAACAATTACAACTATTTTAATCAACTTTGGGAGTTCTAGAACCAGAACCGTCTTTAATTTAAAACAACCATTTGATTATTTCAGATTATTTAGAGTCTACATCAGCAACTTCGCCAGTAAATTTAAGTGCAAGTGGTGACGTTAACCTCATTCAAATAATCAATTGCAATAATATTGATAGCGGATGCATTTCTTCAAATATATCCACGTTTGGTGGTTGCAACTCACCCTATAAAGTTCAAAGGCAATTAACAACTGGAAGAGAAAGGAAACGAGTTGTACGTTCGGCTCCAAATGGGTAAATAACAGCGGAATAGATCAACCTCCAATAAGCAAAAAATATAATAATATAATGCGCTACAAAAATTGGGTTTTCACCGGTGTTTTTTCTACAATATACCTATTTCTGTTTTTTGGGGACTACAGGGCTCCATATGTACTTCATATGAAATCTGGAATGTGATAAGAGATAACAAATTAGTGTCTGGGGCAAAGTTGTAATACTCGAGGTTGGCAATAATTTTGCTGCAACAAATATTGCTTAACTCTTATCAGTTCCGCGAAAAAACGCGAAAAAACGCGAAAAACCGCGAAAATGGTGAAATTTTCCCACCTCGTTTTTAGTGAAGCTGATAAGAAGTAAAAGACTTGCCTCTTTGGCAGAAATGTAGAGCAGGCCGAATACTACAACTTTGTCACAGACACCATCTCGTTATCTCTTATCAGTTCCGTGAAAAATGATAAAAAAAACGCGTTTTTGCGGTTTTCTGCGGTTTCTCGCGTATTCCGCAAAACTGATAAGAGATAACAAGATGATTTTCGGCAAAGTTGTAGAGCAGCTTGAGTACTACAACTTCGCCACAGACATCAAGTAGTTATCTCTTATCAGTTACGCAAAAACCGTGAAAAACGCGAATTTTTCTTATCATTTTTTCGGGTAACTGATAAGAGATAACGACTTGATGTCTATGGCGAAGTTGTAGTACATAAACTAGTCTACAACTCTCTTATCATAGTCCAGTTATAATAAAAAATAGCCATGTGGCCCTGCAGTCCCCAAAAAACAACAGCGTAACATGTTTTGCCGAGGGGCAAATCACTCTTTTTGCAATTACCTTCCAAAAGTTGCAATTACTCCATTTTCCCTCGTGTTTTGCGGAAGGCTATATTTTACACATATTCACACATATGCATATGTGTATATGTCATTCGTGTAGAGAAATGTTCAATCTATACAATGAGACTTAACTCCGGTTGGTTTATACACTGTTTAGTACATTTATTCAATTTCAAAGTTTGCTTGGGGCCCTGGATTTCCCAAAACCATCATAGTGTTAATTACACATTTATGCATTTTAGACAAATATATTTGCAGTCAAGCTTTTCATTTGATTTGAAATTTTTTTATTTTTAATTCAAGGAGTATAAATTCCGCATTTGACGAGCTGCGGGTCCACGTCCCAACCTTTCCTTATGAGAAAAGGTTAAGTAAAATAGATACATTGCGTTTGGCTATTGCATATATTGCATTACTGCGTGAAGTTCTTGAAGCAGATTACGATCCTTTAACGTATGTCGAAAAGTGTTTGCGTGGTGAGATAAAATCTGATGGTGCCCATTGGAATACAAGTGGTAATGTTTCTATTTCAATTCATCGTAACATTGGTATAACATACATAAATATCTTGTTAAAGACTTGACAGCCAGATTGTCGTGGATAAACTGGGAATCACTTGGTGTACACCCTGGGCGACGAACCCTGCTTACATCACTCACACTAAGTAGTGAGACACCATCGTCATCTACAACTCATAATCAATAATGGTAGCAATAAAATGCGTAGCTTCTGTAAAATTATATGCTCTATAATAAAACAGCATATGATTCCATTGGTATACCAAAATGCAATAAAACCAACGAAATCATAAGCTACTTTTATTGTAAAGCAATTCAGCATTTCAATTTTTGTTTGAAGCTCTATTTAAGATTATTTGGCATATAATGTAGTGCACACAAAAAGTAAATTCAGTAAGATAGCAATAGTTCTGGGTGACTACATACATTACCACAGGTTACTGAGAATCTACCCAGTGTATTTGTATATATCGGTGATAAAGTTACCACGGTTGGTTTGAAAATTACCACAACGACAAGAGTATTTTTACATTTTGTATTCGGGTAACTTTTACACAAACTGTGTTAACTCTATCACCGCGGCTATGAAATCCATACTGACGACAACACTCGACCGGCCTCTAGTGGTCATACACACAACACATGTTGAGCGGTCAATATATACACACAATACAGACACGCTGGCATAGGATTTATACGGTTTGCACGAATGGCTACTTGATTATTGGCCATGCATACGCTTATGTGATTGAAATCTCCAACTATCACCACAAGCGTCGTGTCAGTAGAGCTCGTTTTATGTTTACATTGGAAATACGTGTAATTGTTGTTCTAGCTTCATCACCGTGTCTATCACTCAACATAACATGTAGTTAACTTATACCATTTTCTTCCTATGTGTAATGTAGTCTAAGCGCATTGTGGGGACAAGCTCATTGTGTGTCACCGTTAAATAAAAACACTTATTCAAATTCAATGTTTATCTATATACCAAAATAAAATGCTTATTTAAAGCCAAAGTTTGGTCCGTGTTTCTGTGGTTTCGAAGAATTGTACATTCTTTATTCAGCCAGTATAGTGTCCACCTAAAACCGACTGCTGCAAGCTCGCGTTGATGGTGAGTCAAGAACGATATCGGCCCTCTAGGCAAGGATAGCATCAAGGTGTCATAGTATACGGGCACTTTCGATCGAGGGCCAGTCCACTGTGCACAAATACATGAACACACGTATACACTAGATAGCGATGTAACACAGTGTGTCGCTTGATGCATGCAAAAAAATATCGCATGAAAATATCTGATATTTTTATTCCAGCTGATAGGAATATTTGTTAGTGTTCTCTGTAAAAGGTATGCAATGAATGGGATTTTATAGCGAGATGTTCCATTTCCATTCAAAATGATATTTTTCTGTTTTGTTCGTATTCAGGAACCTTCAAGGTAAAAACCAGATTTGACTAGGACTCTAACATCTCTCAGCAAAATAAATTTAAATAAAATTAAATTAAAGAGTTTGCTGTGATTGGTTATCTTTTATCTCTTCTTGTTCTTGTAGCGAAAAACGCAGAAAAAATTAAGAAAACGAAGAAAAAAAGTGCTGTAGGAAACCTTATTTGTGTGCGATTGACGCGTAACTCATAAGAAATAAGAAAAAAACTCTATGATAGCAAAAATATAGAGGATCTTGAATTACTACTACAATTTTGCCGAAAACACCAAGTAGCTATTTCTGAATCAAGCGAAAACCCGAGGCATGTCGAGTGTCGACGCATTAAATTTTAACGCAGACCGAATCTATAGAAAACATACATTCTTTTACGTCTTATAATAAATAGATATCAAAAATGCCTAAAATCAATCAAAGAGAAAGTTTCAAATTCATTTGGTAGAGTGCCCCAATTGTATTTCCATTTAGTGCACATCTTGAAAGTTAAGTACTGCTTAAATATATTGAAATGTTTTTTATGTATATGTATATGTTTTTCTTTTTCATAGTGAAACTTCGTCGAAATATCAAAAAATTAAGCAATTTATTTTGAGCCATCACTAAATACCAGTATAAATCTATAGGTGAGATTGAAAGTAGTGGATGTTTCACTGACTTTGTTATGAAAGAGGAGTAGAAAAGTTTCTTTCGGCTTAAAAATGGATAAAGAGTTGGAATGGATGTTCATATTTGGCGGAGCGTCGCAGTTTTTCACGGAACTGATAAGAGATAAAAACTTAAGCCTCGTTGTGGCAAAGAACAGAAACAGAAACAGAATTTAGTACATTTACAACAGAAACAGAAACAAGTAAAACAAGCTAGCCTAGGTATTGCCACAATTGAGAATCGAAACAATTTCTGTCTATTGGCAACAACAGAAAGAAGTCAAAAGTATTTAATTCGGTTTCTGTTGTCAATCAGATGTACTGAATTCTGTTTCTCTTTCTGTTTCTGTTATTTGTCACATCAGGGCTTTAGGCTCTTCAGCAGAGTTGTAGTTTCCGAGGTATAACTTAGCTAAAAGGACGAAAAATTATAAGAAAAAAATGTTCGATATGAAGTTATTCCTATTCAAAATTCTTTAGTGCGTAGTATAGATTTGCACGAAACTGATAATAAATTAGAGATAAGAGATAACTGCCATCAGCTAAGTTATAATAGAACTCGAGTACTACTAATATACTCTACTTTAACGCAGAGAATCGAAGAAAAAACATACTATACTCTCAATATCACCGATAGAAATAATATTGAATAAAGAATATCTCGACCATTCCAAATCAGGTAAGAATTGGACCGACCATCGCCGAATTGGCTGAAAATTCGCATTGAGTCTTATTTTCGATAGAAATATCGTTCGCGATTAAATCTTTCCACGATTGAAAATAATTGAAAATGCCGCGTTGTTGAAAGGTTTTCCAGGATTATGTGGTGGAAAGAAAAATTAAGACAATTCCAGCCGAAAATGAAATGTATCATCACTCTCTTTCATTTCATACACTTTATTTCCACTCTGAAGTATTTATTAAAATTCATTAACAAAACTAATACTATCACGAAAAATTACATCTGTACGTTAGTTGCTGTTGTTTCTGACGATGTGTCTTTGGCTGCATTCACACCAAACGTATGTTTGATCAAACCCTTTCCTCATTTTTTGAATTAAAAAAAAAGCTGAGCGAACATAACATGTTTGACGTTCGTTGTTTCCTCTTCACTTTCGTGCGATTGTACTTTTACATTGTGAATTTCAAATGTTGCGCTCATGAAGGGAATAACCCAAGCCTTGTATTTGCCATATTTCTATACTACGATAGACATTCTATTCCAGAATGGCTTGTCGGCATGCGGTGCACACAAATACACACACTTGCGTCTCGCTGTACACTAGGGTGTTTTCGGCATCGTTCAATCGAAAAATGTTAAGTCTCATTCGATAGATCTCAGAATTCTGAGTCGATTGATAACATTTTTGTCGCGGATGGACTTGTGGTGACACTTCCCGAAACTAAAAACAAAAAATGTTTTATTCTGAATTTCTATAGTAACGTGTGACAACTAGATTCAATTTTATGTTTTCTTGTCAAAATTCTGTTTTCAAATTTCAAATCAAATCTGGTTGTCACAGGTTTCTATGGAAATTCAGAATAAAACTGTTTTTGTTTTCAGCTTCGGGAAGTGTCATCACAAGTCCATCCGCGACAAAAATATTATCAATCGACTCAGAATTCTGAGATCTATCGAATGAGAGTTACCATTTTTTGATTAAACGATGCCGAAAACACCCTACTGTACACGGTCGTTCGTGTACGGAAAATGAACGCGCAAATATAAACTCACAAAAATACCGTATACTGCACGAATATAAACCGCATGCCGACTAGCTATGCTGGAATAGAATCCTAGCATAGAAATATGGCGAATACATGGCTTGGAATAATCAGACTCTAAGCCTCGCACAATACAAAAGTAAGAAAATGTTCTATATACAGTAATTATGTGAATCAAAAAGAAATTAAAACCAATTGAATATTTGTTACTTGTTTTATTAGAATAATGAAATGATAATGAAGTCACTCGGAGTGCTCTGTGCTTCACTTTTATAAATAACAAATATTGTGCAGTTGTTTTTTTGTTATTTCTTTTTTTGTTATTTTATATCGAAAAATCATATAAAATTCATGATTTACGTTTAAATTGTGAAAAAAAAATATTTTAACGATTTAATATTCAATTTTATGGCCATCCGAAGCATTGATTGCATTGAATTTTTGAAGAAAAAAAGAATAAAAAATTGCGAATGTCAGCACTAGTCATAGTTCATTGTTTGAATAAGAAGGAACGGATTTTCTCGTTACTATTGTACTTCCATTTAGTGCACATCTTGAAAGTTACTGCTTAAATATATTGAAATGTTTTTTATGTGTATGTATCTGTTTTTCTCTTTCATAGTGAAACTTCGTCAAAATATCAAAAAATTCGGCAATTTATTTTTTATTCAATTGTTATGAACGGGTGATAAGCATTAATTTCTTTCACTACTTTTGATGTCGGTCTCTTAAAAATTCCTCTTATTGTGATATTCTATTGCTGTGTCATTCCGTTGATGTTGCCAATTGATCCTGAAGTTGCATACTTAGAGTAACACACATTTACGACTTTTTTTGGGTGGTAAGACCGGACATAAAACTGCTCGTATAGCTTCATCAAACACTGTCTTTAGGCCTTTTTGTGTTAACGCGGAACATTCCAAATACTTGACTGAATTTATTTCTTTTGCCATTGCTAACCCCTTTAAATTGAATAAAACAAAATCAATCATGTATTATAGCTTCATTGTTACATTCATTCTGCTTACCTGTGGATAAGTGATTGGTGCTAGTTTCTTATCGCGAAGTTTTTCTATTGTCGTTTTGTCGTCTCGCAAATCTAATTTGGTACCAACAAGAATGATTGGTGTGGATGGGCAATGATGACGTACTTCAGGAAACCACTAGAAGGAAGATTTTGAAGAAGGTAAGATAAATAAATATATTGGGTCTGGGCATTAATTTCGAGGATATTTTTTTGGAAAGAACTCATTTATTTCAATAACAAAATGCAAGTATAAACTATTAAAAATATTGTCAATCGAAAGCGACATCCTTTGCCTATATTTCAGGCAATTTACAGATACCATCTCGAAAAAATAAAGGTACTTTTGACACTATTAAAGATCGATCCATTTTTCGAGTTTTTGAAGAAGAAAAAGCGAACCGTTCTCCTTTTAGATTATTTTGAAGCGTTCAAAACAAGTGATAGTTAGAAGGCGCAATGTCTGGAGAATACAGCGGGAGCATAGCGGGTATTCATATTCAATTGCCTCTTGGACATTTTTGTCTCGAAGTGTGAAAAGTCACTGAAATTGTTTTCTTCGCATTTTTGAGATTATGAGCAAATTTTTCGATTCCTCTGTCAGAAATTGGTATGAAACGATCAGTTATTATTGGGAACGATCAAACCTAACATTTCGATATGATTTTACTTCCGCACAATGGACCATATCTTCCCCACCCTCGCATATATAGCAAATCACCCATTTCCGAGGGAGCGATTGCGGCGCCCCCTATAATGATAAGGATCCATGATCAAAATATGGTTTTTTATGCTTGAGGTTATCAACAAGGGTCCATTTTTCATAATCAGTGCCAACCCGATTCAAAACTAATCTTTTTTTCACATTTTTTCCGTATGAAAAAACCAGCTCCCACAAAATTCGATTTTCAGACTCGTCGATCTACCATTACAGACTTCAGAAAAATGAGACTTACTGAAAAAGATAGTATTTGAACAGTACTTTGACATACAGGTAGCAACAACATTGCCCGATGCGATATAGATTACGTCATATTTCAGAAAATTCCTCGAAATTAATGCCTAGGCCCAATACATCATTGTTTCGAATATTTTTTTTATATATATGCGATCAATCACACACGGAAGATTTTCTTGCGTTTTTGTAACCGTTTGTCTGTGGTGCCCGATGGGCATATAAGTACTTGCACCGAGTTTTGGGATATACCCTATATTTTACTTTGAAATTTAGAACAGTGAGATACATTTGTTTGTTCACGAAATTCATTTGTTTTTACATTACTAGAAATTATAAAGCTAATCAAGGAAAAATATGAAAACCCGTTTTGCAATAAAATATAACTGTTGGAATACACAGTTTGGCATTCTATTTTTATTCACCTTTGCGCGCACGTTCTCGAACGAAGCTGGATTGACAAGTGAAAAGCATATGAGAAAGACATCAGTTTGTGGATAGGATAACGGGCGCAAACGATCGTAGTCCTCTTGACCTATAATACGAATATACCATATAAGTTATATATAGTATAAATTCGGAAAAAAATAATTATTGGTTGGCAAGAAATGATTTACTTACCTGCAGTATCCCAAAGACCTGAAAATTAAGTGGAAAATTTTTCAATGTTTGTTTGAATAAATTTACGTTAAACATGAAATATAATAATATTTTTTGTTGGTAATAATGGTCGTTTCATATGCGAAAAATGATTGCTGGAATTTCTTCATGATACGCAGAATGATACCGTTAAGAAAAATATAGCAAATTTCAAAAGTTCACAATAAATAAATTCAGCTCGTTTTATCAGTCTTATATACTTTATGTTTTGACGTTTGCTAATTTTGAAAATTCACTGACACTATAGAAAAATCAATTCATTTATTAGTTGTTTTCATAATGTTTAATTGCGCACATTTGAATTCAAGTATATCCTTCATATATCCATTTTTCATTCGACACATTAAAAAATTCAATTATTCCAGCATTCCTAATAGATCGTGAGATTATATTCAAAATGGCTATTTAAGTTTTCATTTGATCGATTTTAATAAGGAGAAATTAAATTTGAACGTTCATAAATATTTCAATATAAAAACCAAATGTAAATAGCATACCTAAATTGATTGGCTTCCCATCAACCATGACATTTGCAGAATAGTTATCAAAAACGGTTGGGATATATTCGCCAGGAAATGCATTCGTTGTATAACTAATGAGTAAACATGTTTTTCCGACGGCCCTGAAATTAAAAATGAAATAAATAAAATAATAAATGGTTATATTCTATGAAAATATGTTCGCAACAACACCATGTGAGTGGTGGTAAAATTGGTTCATAATACGTAAATGGTTTTATTTGGTTGAAATGTGATTTTCGAAGAAAATTTTCATCACTAATATTTTAACGATGAAAACATTTTTGAAAAATGGCTCACAAAATACCGATTTAAGATCATTCGAGATCAAAAAGACCGCGACCGCAGTTAAACGGTTCAACAAAAATTAATACCAACACTCAATGTAATATATGTTAATTGCGGTGTACAGCGGAAAGTAATAATTTGTTCCATTTAACATTGTCTTCTTATGCTGAAGTCATTATTATTATTATTTATTTCGCTATCCAGTATAGTGTCTATACACCAATTGCTTGAAATTCGAGTGCTTCATAACGTTGTACATTTGTATTGGATGAGACATATGGTTGCACTGATTTGCAGAATATTTATTCAATTTTCCATTCAGTCAAGGTAATTTTGACGGGTTTAATAGTGTTAAAATATGTTCATAAAAGTGCAGCAGTAAGTTGTTTCCGTAAGGAAAATTTTGAAAGTGAAAATCTATTCTTTTCAGCGATGAATTTATGACGTTAGGGAAAATAATAACCAGACTACGGCCAACGATGTGGAAATGAGTAGCCGTGAAAGGTTTGTTTTTCTAAATCGGACCGGTGTGCCGTACATAAACTCACTGTAGTTTGTGCTTTGGTAAACTGATTCTTCAATCGAATGTTTTTTATCAATTTATGATAATTTCGTGTTTTCGTTCTTTCATATCATGTTTTTTATTCAAAATTATTTTATCAGAACAAAAGAAATGTTGTTATCTGTCACATCAATTTCTGTAGAAAAATTTATTTAATGCTTACCCATCGCCAACTACGACACACTTGATAGCTTGCATTTTTTCTTGGTAGTTTCTGTCAATTCAGCAAATCAAAATCTATTTGTTTTTTATTTATATTATATTGTTTGCCTTGTATCGTGTACCTTTCATTCACTTGTTACCACTTTTCTTGAACTCACACTGCTCTGGAACACTTTTCGTATATTTATTTGGCACAAATCAATTAGTATTATTCTGACACTCTATTTGCAATTTCCGTTTTTCCATTTAGTTTCATTTCAATTGGGCACAATACTTTTTCGCACTTGTTGAACGATTGAATTTATAATTTCAATATGGTTTTCAACTCTCCTCATTTGTTCATTGGAATCACATGAAAAACTATGTTGCATGCACATCAGTGGGCGATCATTTCCCAATTATTGAACTATGGTTTTCTACCGTAGGAGCTCCTGCAAATCAAAAATGTTATTGTAATTGTGAATTATTACTATTAATTTCGAAAGAAAATAATTTTTAATAAATGTTTATTTATGTTTCAAAATTAAAACATAAACCTTTAAATTTTCATGTTACGGATTTTTGCATGTATCTTTGTAGTTCAGAACTATTTTTATTACACATGTATCTGTAACGCCTACACGGTTTCGACATTGCCATCAAGAAATACATATTTTCAGAAATAATCGGAAACTGAGAAAATGTTTATTTATACTATGTGTATGATGATCAATGAAAACAAACATACGCATATATATGTAGGCTTTATGAAGGCATAGAACCGAAAATTGATTTAAAAAAATGGTGACAAATATTGGCATATCTTTGTTTATTGTATTCCTTTTATTTTTATCTGGTGTTCGCATAATGAACGCAGCAAATCCACTTAAAAATTCGTCGAAAACTTCTAATGGTCATATTATTTCATGAATTGATATACATTTCTACATATTACATACTTCCATTTATGTAAATATATTGCAACTTATTTGTTATTATTTCCACAGTAGCTAAAATAAAACTTACTCTGAGTTTATAAAAAATATTTTGTATCAATTAGAATTTAATCAATCAACAGAAAAAAAAGTGTAAAAAATCTTCCAGCCCAGCGACCGCACCAACAGACATGACACATAACTTTATACCGTAAATTTCATTCACATCGCCGGGAAGATGGCGAATCTTTGACATGATGGCGAATTCATCGTATAAAGCATTAGAAGAATATTTAATTCAATTTTCGGAATTGGGAACGAAATCGACATAAAATTAAATCAAAATTGCCATATAAATTCGAAAATATGGTGTAAAAATGAAATAAATCAAACGAAATACTACAGTTAATCCGTTTTTTGTCATTACATTTCCAATTGTATTGAAGTGAAGTACTAAACTCGTCTCTGTAACGATTTTTCATAATGTAGACCAATCATAATCTGTCAAACTAGATGAGATATGTTAAAAGTGTTACAAATTCTATTAATTGTTTTCCATGAAATCATCATAATAAATATCTTGGTTGTTAAGTGCTATATCAAGATGTATCAACAATTTTTCGGTCAAGCAAAATCTGATGTAGCTTATTTGACTTCAGAAGAGTTGAAAGAACTTCTAAACGATGACGATAAATTGGAATCACGCATAAATAATGTGGCATGTACATCTATAGATCTGAATTAAATGTCAGCCTTTCATTGCAATATTTCTTTGTGATCAACTTATAGGTCAACATTTTGGATCAAGAAAAACAAGTTATCATCACCCAAAATCGAACAATTGCAGAAGAAAACGTCAATAAAGAACCAGAAATTGTTGAAAGGAAGAGCAGATTAAGTGAGCTTTCGGATCAAGGAAAGTCTATTTGCGCTAGTATTCAGGAAAAACTGGAAACATTAAGTAAATAAAGACCAATTTTATAAATCAAGTAATGTGAGTAAAGATAATTTTTTGTTACTTCTAGAGTCGAAGAAATGTGATAAGTCCCCCGAAACGGCATTGGCTTTGTAAGTAGTTTTTATATTGAAATTACAAATTTATTTTAATTAACGTGTATTTTGATAATATAAAATGTAATTCTGAAGATTGCAAGCAGCAGCGGCTGAAAGCGAAGAGAAGTCTGATGATATTGCAGCAAAGTTCCAGAGTAAAGAAATAACAATCGATGAATATCTTGAACAGTTTATGGCCGCACGCAAACTGATGCACGCACGGAAACTGAAAATCGAAAAGATGCAGGAAATTTTGCGAAGAAGTAGCATCCCGGACACAACGTTCCGTCCGACAGGACCTACAAACTTTTACAACATTCCTCCGATACAACCCTTCCGCCATTTCTGATTCTTTTTGCATAAAACGCTTTGTATTTTGAAGCTAAAAGTTTGATTTTATTCACACCCAAATAAAACAAGAATTGTTTCTCCCTCAATCAATGTCCAATTTTCTGAAAGTATTCACGATCTCGGATTCTTCGACTGGTTTTACGCCACTTTCTCCGGAGAACTCCTTGCGCTGTTCCACTTCCCCTAAAAAATATTCGCGCAATGCAATAAATTCTTTCCTGAATTGGTCGTGCAACTCCTCCGCTGATGCTAAGTCACCTCCAAATTCTTTTGGTAAGCTCCGGTTACTGATTACATTTTTATAAAAGTCGTCCATGTTGTAATTGGATGAATATGTGTGCAACTTAAGTTGAGAAAATAAAAAAATTACTATTTATATGATTGAGGTGACAATTTTTCTTCGTACCATTTTGAATATTTCAGCTCGCATGAAAGGACGAATGAGCGATAGAATTTTGTCAAAGAACGATACAACATTCAAGACATGTATTTCACACAATTTTGCTGGCATACCTTCGAAAAAAAAACATTTTAACGTTAAAATATAAGCATTAATCAAGCGATACTTTATCTGGTACTAGTACACCATTTGAATACAATTCTCATATATCATACAGGGTGTCCCGACTAATCGATGTTTAGTTATTTGTTGAGAATAAAAATGGGAATATAGAAGTGTTTGAACTGAAACACAACAGTAAATTTATTTCTTGAAAACGTAACATAAATCGTCGCTTCAATAGAAACTCCCAGGAAATTTTTTTAATGTGGTTTTTCGTATTTTTCCAATTTCCATTTTTATTCTCAGCAACACAGCTTAGCCAGGATAAATTTCGGCAGCCAGAATAGTGTTGATTGAGTGAAAATCAAAAAAAAGTCTCATTTGAAGTCATTCCACACTTCTGATCTTAACCATCGGAAAGGGATGAATGGCGATCTCAGAATCAACCAGAATTTTTAAAAGCAAAAAGATAGAGTTATTCGTTTTTAGATATATTACAATTCTAATATCGTTATTGTTGATATCTTGATAAAATATTATTCTATTAACATGGAGAGTTAATTGAATTACTATATCGACTAGTGCATTAATTTTTCCCAGGGTTGAAAGTACTGGTTCTTCGTTGATTTTGAGCCACAAATAAAAATGAAAAAAAATATTCATAACCGTGGATTCCTAATAGTCAGGAAACGCGATAGTTTAGTCAGGAAACGCGATAGACATAAATCAGAGAACAACCAAATCCACTGTTCAGAAGTGTCGAAAATGTTGGACACATTTTGCGCACATTCTTGTTTATAAACAAAAGACAAAATTATAGAGGACATCTTGAAAAATGAAAAATGCTCTTTGAAGCAATGTGATCTGACGTGCGGTTTGCAGATGTTAAAATGCTGCCCACTTTTTGGTAATTGTATGCATTGGAGGATTAAGATATTTCAATGATACTTTATTGCGCGTTCAGCTAAAGCTTGTGATTTTGGGCATTTTGTCCCAAAGTGTACCAGATTTTGTAGCGCCAACGAAAAAGGGGAAGTGGCGATATACTTTTTTATTCTTCTTGAAAGCAGAGAGATCTGTCGTCAAGAGACTAGCATGGAATTCTGAAGCACCCATACAACATATACCAACAATTAGAATTCGTGACTCATGAAAAGTGAGCATTTCCTACCTTCTTGGACATAACGGAAAAATTTTCGGATTGTGCCAACTCTGACACGTGTCAAATGGCCAATCCTGACATGTCGCATATCGAATAAGAAAATTATTCCACGCTGTGGTCCATATTTGTGCAGACATATATCGATCGACATAAAAAACGTTTTTATTGCGTTATCGAAATAGTAATTCGATGGTTTTGAATTCGCGAGCTGGTGAAATATTATTGGACATCCATCTTTTGGTGGCAAAATAAAGTAATGTTGATTGTTGAGACACTGTTCTATCGTTTCGCTCAACGGATCACGGTCGAGAAAATGTTCCGGTGCATTATGTCTTGCATCATAATAGGTTTCAATAGTTTTCTTGGCAACGTCGATTTGTCCATCAGATGCGTCAATAAACAATGCGAGCTATAAAATGCAAAAAAAATGAAGAAAATATATATATAAATAAAATAAAAATCATCCATCTTCATACATCTTTCTTTGAATAGAATCCTCCATTCTTCGCTCGAAACCAGGGCCTTATAAATTTAGTACGTGCTATGAACCTGACTTTACACTTACCTGTTTATCTGTGATGGACTTTGGTACCAAATTCGATTTTGCAATAGCATTACGCAACGCCTCTATGCTCTTCCTTGAAATGTTATTTGATCGTCGACGTAAAGCCTCTTCAAGATCATATCCAAGGTCCATTTTAAATTAGCTATGTAGCATAAGAGGAAAGTGAAAAAAAAATCAAATCACTGAGCAAAACGGGACTTCAATTAACCACACGCAAGAAGGCACTGTCAGTTTAAAAAATATTAGAAATACGTTGTTAATAATGGTGTTGTGGTGTAATAACTTTTTGGTAGCTTCTATATTATTTCGATAGAAGTTTCCAGTTTTAGATATGAAGGTCAATGCAAGATATCAACAATATGAATGGAATTTTTTTGTACAACATTGCAGAAATGAACTTGAAACAAATGGAACAATTTTATTTTTAAACGATAATTTTACAACACAATCAAAATTTTCTACTCAATTCGTTTGAATATTTCCAAAAATCGTTGGTATATTCTTACATGGAGAAGAAATTGAAAAGAACTTTACTCTTAGAACGATGTCAATTCACTACTATCTTGACTATTGTGGAAACCTCGGAAGAAACGTGTTGA
This sequence comes from Sitodiplosis mosellana, assembly GCF_009176505.1. Classification (NCBI taxonomy): domain Eukaryota; kingdom Metazoa; phylum Arthropoda; class Insecta; order Diptera; family Cecidomyiidae; genus Sitodiplosis; species Sitodiplosis mosellana. The sequence goes on from NW_022595289.1 coordinate 458,757, forward strand.
CTAAAAACCGGTCGGAAGAGACAAGTTTATGGTACATGTATATGTATTACTCAATTTGATAAGAAGATTTTGTTGTTGATTTATTCAAGAATAAATTGAAATGTTTTATTTGAATTTAGAAAATACTCGAACATAAATCTACTTGATTAGTGTTTCCATAGAATGGAAAAGATGGATTATAGTTAGTAAATGGTCATAGTGTGCTCATCACAAATATAAATATTATATAATTTTAAATACTTTTAGCGACTCAATAAGCAATTCTGTTCAACAATTCCACAAGTCTCCAAATTTTATTTTCATATCAATATTTAATCAAATGATTTTTCATATTAAATTCAACCCAGTTTTTCTATGTGATTTTATTCATCTATGTGTAACGTTAACCAACTCCACAATTGGCAATTCGGCAATGCAAAAACTGAATTTCTTCGGTATGTTTATTTTATAGTGGAAGTGGAAATGAAAACCAAACCATCTTTTTATCGCGTGTTCAGTTGCGAATAAACAAGCGTGAAGTACGTTTCATATTTCACTGTTGTTGGTTTCATGCAATATTTTTATCGCCGGTGAAGATAGAAGAAAAGTGAATGTAAGTCAGCAATGAGCTCATAACACGATTGTTATAAGTTTATTTCGATCAAAGGTTGAATACAGAAATACCAATGGTGATATAGCGATTCTAATAGACAGGTTTTTAATAAATGAATATATTATTTATCATGATAAATTTTAATTACGTGGGTATACGAACGGTGCTAATTGATTTATTTTATTCATACTTGCGTATTTAAGCTGCATAAATGATTTTTATACATTATATTTCCCTTTCTTTTGGAAAGAAACGCTTCATTTTGGAAATTACTTCGACTTTATTTCTTCCGATATTTATAGTTGAAAAGGTTCAATCGAACAATTCAAAAAATTTAAATTAGTTCATGTGTTTGCAAAACAATTGAAAATCAATGAATTAAAATGAACAATAATAATAAAATCAAAGTATTTGATTATTGTAAATAATAAAACTTGATTTCAATACATTACGCTGTGTGTCAATGATCGTAATATTACGATTTTCCCATACTGTGGTCTCGTTTGCTTTTAATTAGACACGAACTTTATAATCCGAAGGTTGGTAGATAAATTTGTGGACTCGGTTGGTTTTAATTACGTACGAGCTTAACATCAGAAGGTTGCTAGATAAATTGGTGGACACCACACATGATGCAACAAGATTTCTGAAAATACAAGAAACTGGAATTATACAGCGATGATCATGCAGGAAGGCTTGGTTTGATTTGATTTTGTGATAGTATTAACTGGCAAATGACTTTCTTTAACTATTGGATTATGTATACTCGTGTTATGCAATCGATTGAATATTGCATATTTTGCTGAAATGTATATAAAAGTGTTTAGAGTAGTGGATGATGTAGATATATTCACTATGTTGATAAAAAAAAAACAATTCAATATTTGAGAAAAGAGTTGTGGCCCTCGAATATTTCACCTTTGGAATCTCTTCATCACATTGTGAATAATATTTCTTTGTCCTCTACAAGAGTTGACGCCGTCATCTTTTAAAACTTTCTAGAAGCCACCGAGAAATATGTTCCATACTTTCAAAAATCGCAGTCCATACAGTCGATTTGGTGTTATTGAAATTTTTATATACATGTATATAGGGGGGTCTACTTTCATTGGAGGTGCTTTCGTCAGTATCGCGAACTATCGGTGGCTCTGTTCACTACTACTAAATCACCTAACTGAATTTTTTTTAAAGCATGAAACTACAAACAGAACACTAAGAAACACAAATGAAATTGGTCTAACAGATGTAATTAAGGCTTGTAGCCAGAACTCATTATTTTATAAGGGAATTAAATTATTCAACACACTTCCGATAGAATTAAAAATCCAAGAAAATTTAAGTCAATTCAAATCGATGTTGAAAACATACGTCAAAGAAAACTTTTAATTGTGTCGTTGAGAATAAAAATGGGATTAGCCGAAACCGCTCGTTTACATGTGAATCATTTTCATGTTCCTGGTAATAAAGGTGTCAAACGGACGGACTGTCCGTCTTTTTTGCCCGGCTCTGAAAGGACGGACGGACAAGAAAATTTCTGAGGGTCTTGACGGACGGACGGACAACAAAATTTCTGGCGACTCTGAACGGACGGACGGAAATTTTTTTCGTTTTTCATAGATTTTTTACCTAAAAAATACTAAAAAAAATTTTAGTAACTGATTTGTAAGCAACTTCTCATTTGAAACAGCTAAAACCTATTTTCACGTCAAAATCAATGAAATTTTTTTGACGGATACGGACAAAATGTAATTTTTCGTCCGTCCGTCCGTTCAACGAAGGAAAAAATGGAGAACTACACTCCTAAATTAAATGGAGAATCTGTCATCTTGACATGTTGTAAAATAGCGGTTTACCCGATGTAGAGGGGAATTTAACCTCAAACTGGATTTATTCCTATATAAATATATGGTGCTCTCTCCGCCATATATTTATATAGAGATTCATCTAGTTTGAGGTTAAATTCCCCTCTACATCGGGTAAACCGCTATTTTACAACATGTCAAGATGACAGATTCTCCATTTAATTTAGGAGTGTACGTATGCCATTGTATAGTTACTCGAAAAAAGAGGTTTGTTCGCTATGACCTGAAAACATGTAAAGTTTTATGTACTGTTTACTACATCCAATACTAAAGGAAAAAAATTCGAACAACACATAGAGAAGAGAATTAGTGTACCCTAGTAGTTTGATGTTTCACCAATAGAACGATTTTGCCTAACAAATGTCATTCTCTATGTGAAAGTTTCGAAAATACCGATTTGAGATTGAATTGATATGAGTTGTGTTCTGCAGAATTCTCGCAAAACAGATAGAATTACCTCAATAATGATTTCAATGCTGATTTGGACCTGTGCCAAAAATTTACAAATCATGTATTAGTGTTATATAACATACCGTAAATTTTCATGTATCGTCGGACATATATGTACATACAGTAGGTTTATTCCTTGCCGGACCGACATTTGAAAATAATGCTGAAAAGCAAGCACAGTTCTGCCAACCAAACAATGTTCATAACGAACACACAACAAGCAAACCGTACACATAGGCGCCTGAACACAGAATATTCAGAATAGCGACACAACTATATGTGTGTATCAAATTACAAACCAACACATACAAACGCTCGCTTTGCTTTCCGCATAGCAAGTCGTTTGCTTGTATTTCCATTGGTTTGTATTGCATACACATAAACACGAGCCGGTTGCGCATATGAAGTGTCAGCTGTGTCAGTCGAATATTATGTCAAAATGAAACCTCGATACACATTTTCATTTCAATTGAACCACCGGTGCAAACGATATTGACATGAAATATGCCGTGATTCACTTTGAATAATATTTTTCCATGTTGCATTGTTGCAGTCATCTGTTTATTAAAACAAACGCGCCGAATATTGTCACACAAGTGAAACAATTCATCTCAACAACAGTATCGTCAATGCGGTGTTTGTTTGTATATCCCTTCAGTGCGCCATTCAGTGCGTGTTGGAAAGAAGTATCGAAGCATAATCGGAGAGCAAGAATTGTTTCACTTATGTGAAAATGTTCGGCGCGTTTGTTTAAAAAACAAATATTTGCAAAATATTATTCAAAGTGTAATACCACATGTTTTTTTTCAAATAAGATTTATTTTGGACGATTCATTTTTGAAAATGTTTGCGTCGGGATACAATTGAAAAAAAAATGTATCGATGCAAAGACAAGCAAGCAGCGATGCGGAAAGCAAGGCGTATGTTTGTATGTGTTGATTTCAAACTCAGAATATACGTATACACTTATAATGTATAAGCTGTTGAACTGTCAGCAATCATTTGTTTACAGCGCCACCAAGCTTATTTCGCATGAACTAATGACAATTACAGCGACAGCATTCAACACAAATTATGATGAAATATTATTCGTGTCTGTGTGCGTGTTTTTTGTTCGGTACACTGTACACAGAAATTCCAGATGGCGCCAGCTGTATTAAATCGCTACGATAATATCACATTTTCGCGAAATGACGTAACTACTACTATATCGCATCGGAAAATATTGTGGCTACCTTTACGTTAAAGTACTGTCAAAATACTATCTTTTTCAGTATGTCCCATAATTAAAAAAATTTCACTATGGTAGATCGACGAGTCTGTAAATCGACTTTTGCGCGAGCTGTTTTTTTCACACGAAAAAAATGTAAAAAGGTTTTTCTTTTATCGGGTTGGCACTGATTATGAAGAATGGACCCTTGTCGATAACCTCAAGCATATCAAACCATGTTTTGATCGTTGCCTCTTATCATTAAAGTGGGCGCCACAATCGCTGCTTAGAAAATGGACGTTATTCCATATTTGTGAAGCTGGGGAATATATGGTCCGTTGTGTGGATTTAAAATCATGTCGAAATGTTAGATTTGATCGTTCCCAATAATAACTGATCGTTTCATACCAATTTCGGACAGAGGAATCGAAAAATTTGCTCATTGTCACAAAAAATTGGTTTTTAGGGAAAACAATTTCAGTGACTTTTTACACATCGAAACGCAAATTTCTAAGAATCAGTTGATTATGAATGCCGGCTATGCTCCCGCTGTGTTCTCCAGACATTGCGCTTTCAGACTTCCACTTGCTTCAGACGATTCAAAGTCACCTAAGTGGAGAACGGTTCGCTTTTTTCAAAAACTCAAAAAATGGATTGATCCTTTCACAGCGTCAAAAGTACCGTCATTTTTTCGAGAATCTGTGAATCGCCCTAAATATAGGAAAAGGATGTCGCTTCCGATAGCCAAATGAAAAATATTGTATCATTTTTTTTTTCAAAAAAAACTGGGACCTTGATATTTGTACACGATTTTGAGATTTTGTACACGAAAAGTACTTTTTGTACACTGATTGAACATTTTGTACACCATTGGGACTTTTTGTATATGTGAGGAACGTACTCTTACGAAAAAACTCAGAAACTCTAAAAATTAGTTTTTTTTTCTACTTTTTATTTTAAATGTAACCATTATACTGTCTTGATCCAAGATAAAATACAAGGGGCGAATTACTATTGAAAAATTGAATTCAGTGGTTTTCAGTACTTTCAATGTCCAATGTATTAGTATGTATATTCTAATGTTGTTCTGTGTTTTCGACAATGGCAATTTGGAAAATAAAATATATATTAATATAATGCCTTATTAGTTAATATCTTGTTTTCTCAAAAAAATGAAAGAAATCTACAGTCATGGACAGAATTGTCTGTACGCCTATAAATTTTAGGTCTTCTTTTTTTCTATAACGTTTAATCTCAAATGTCATATATCAATGTTAAAAGTACAATAAAAATGAATACTATTGACAGTTTTGGACATCAAAATTGACCGGCCTATGGAAGGCCTATGGCCCTCGGTAAAAACGGCGCAAAATTCGAAATTCCCCAGCTGTTCGATTTAAAAAAGTTTAAATGCAGTTTTGAAGGCCTTCGAGAGTAAATGCTTTCAAAGGCTGAAAAATTTCGGTTCAGCTTCAATTTCGAACGAAAAAAGTATCCCAGTTTAGTAAACTGAGTTTACCTCATCCTCCCCAAATACTGCAGGCAGAATAACATTCAATTTTGAAGAGTTGCGAAGCGACTAGTATATTATAAACTTCGAAGAACAAAAAGTGTTGCCCGATATGAAAACTCTTTTTGGAACACAAGATATTTCTTTGAAAATCACAATGTATGGTTGTGCCGCTAGGGTTTAGACACCAATTTCTAGTATAGCTAGTTTGTTCAAATCGGTTCAAATAGGCGTTTAGTTTCTTCTAGTTTTTCTAGTATACAAGCAGAAATGCAAATATTCTGCTAGTATTTCTAGTATCGTACCATTGCTTCTTCCATAAGTATAGCATTGCCAATGCATTTCTTATGGAAGGATTATCGGTACTTTTTGTAAACAAAACATTTGAACTCCATAAGCAACGCATTGGCAGTATGGAAGAATTTGTCCATATAAAAACCACTGACAATGCTATTCTTATGGAAGAGGCATCACTCAATTTTTTTCACAAATATTCTTCTAGTATGCTCAATTTTTGCTAGTTTTCTTCTAGTATTATTTCGTGTCTACCCCCTAGTTGTGCCGGTAATAAAATATTGTCGAATGCGAGTAACGTATTCAATAAGTGTTTTATGTCAAGCGGCCAAATAACGCCATCTACTCCAGTCTGACTTGCAGTCTATATTACTCTATGTACTAGTTCTAGAATCGAGTGACGGTGGCGCCCTCTGCATAATCGAATGCGAATCCGATATGTACAGACATACAGATCTTACACTTCCGTATGACGTTTGACAGAACAAAGAATTTACGTGATTGTATTGTCATTAGCCTTAGATTATCCAGATGGTGTTTGCGCTCAATATCATCGCTGTCAAATTCACATAGCAACATGCATCTACCGATTCGGAACTAACAGTTGTATTTCGTAGTATTATATTTAGTATTTTATTTATTTATTTATTTTATTTGTTATTAGCTTGTACATTTAATAAAATCCCTAAATCCTATTCTTTTATATGCAAGGCAAGTCTCTTTTTAAATATGTTAATACTATCTATATTCTTTAGTTCATTTGGCAAATCGTTAAATAATTTTACTCCGTTGTACAATATACATTTTTTTGCGTTCTCAGTTCTTATATCGGGAAGCCTAAATTCATTTCTGCTTCTTGTGTTTCTATTGTGGAATTCATTCGCATATCTAATTTTGTTGCAAAAATATTGGGGGACAAGATCATTTTTCATTTTATAAACAAGTAACATCACATTATAATTTATTCTTTGGGCTACGCTCATCCAATTTAAACTTTTCAACATAAAATCAGAAGGTGTTCGGTAATCACATTTCAAAATATATCGCATTGCACGATTTTGTAGTTTTTGCATTAATTCAATTTGTTCTTTTGTACAATTAATATAGAGCGTTGAGCAGTAGTCATAGTGCGGTTGAATAATCGAGTTGTATACAATTTTCCTTAAATCGAAAGTAATTTTGTCGCTGATTCTGTATAATACATTAATTTTGCTGGCTAGTTTTTTTGTTATCGAATTGATTTGTGCATTGAAGTCTAATTTTTCATCAATTTCGAAACCTAAATATTTAATTTCTTTCACTCTTTCTATGGTTTGATTTTCAATTTTTAATTCGAGCTCATTTAATTCATTTCCATTTCCATTTTCTTTGCCAATTAACATCCATTTGCTTTTCAACACATTTGTTTTTAGTTTGTTGGCATTAAACCAATTCTCAATCTTTTTCAATTCACGGTTCGCTACATATTTCAACAGCAGTTCTGGTATTTTTGTGTTTAACTATTAGTCCAGTATCATCGGCAAAGAGAACTATCTCGCCTATATCTGGTACTTCGGGTAATAGGTCGGGTAGTATTGATGACACCACGGTTTTGAACTTTGCTATTGCTCACATAGATTCTGACATAGTCTGATCTCGTTGATCCTGACCCCCTGCTGACGAAATTTGACCCGCAACGAATTTTTTTGGACCCATTGACATTTTCCGACTTTGTTTTCAAAAGTGAGAACCTTTTTTTTTGCTCCTAACTTTTGTTCCGAAATTATTGTTTACACTAGATAGAATGGATTTATTTGACCCATTATTGAATTGTGAAGAATGATTTTACACAAGATAGAATCGATTTTCAAAAGTGAGGACCTTTTTTTTCTGCTCCTCACTTTTGTTCCGAAACAATTGATTTTTTTGACCCCATCATGAATTTTTGGTTTGACCCTGTCTGAAATTTTTGGTGTCAGAATCTATGATTGCTCATGATTCACAAGTCTATTGTTTCAATATTTCAATAGCTTAACTTGAGTAGATGGCGTTAATACGCTGCTGTAATGTCATTTGTATTGTTTGTTATAAATAATGTGCGTCTTTCGGAAATGAGTATTGCTGAAGAGGAAGAAAGTCCTTCCTTTTGTGGCGGAAAAACAGGCAGCCCTATATGCCATAATATCTATGACTGGAAAGTCCTGATGTTCCCCCACCCATGTAAAATATTAATCAGCATCATTGATATTATAAAATTCTATTTATAAGCTATATATGCAACATTGAGGGCAATGGTTTCCAAGGGCAAAATGCAAATAGATAAAATGATGACTGTCCATCGGTAAATTCCCGTTTATTTTATTAATTGGGCTCAGTTTGAATTGATACAGTAACAAACGAGAGTTTATGTACATCTAGCCATTTTTCACCTTAAAACATATTCAGTCGATATTCTGCTTCAGCAAAACGTTATTTTTTGTCCGTCCGTTCAGAGCCCTCCAAATTTAGTTGTACGTCCGTCCGTCCGTCCGTTCAGGACCCTCAGAAATTTCATTGTCCGTCCGCCCGTCCGTTCAGAACCGCTAGAAATTTTCTTGTCTGTCCGTCCGTCCATTCAGCGTTGATCGGACGGACGGACGAACAAAAAAATTTCTAGCGGCTCTGAACGGACGGACGGACGGACAAAAAAAATTTCAAGAGCCCTGGACGGACGGACGGACGGACAAGGTGCTTGTCCGTTGACACCTTTAACTGAAAACACCTGAAAAATATTTTCAGTACTTTTCAGTGTTTTTCAGTTTAAAAATAGATCGGGATTTTTGACATCGAAAATTAATGTCATTTTCACTACTTTCATATATGTATTCGAAAAATTACCAAAATTAGCAGACTATATTATTTACTATGTGGGAAAGCGTGAGATATTTCAAACAACTGGAGGAAAACTCATAGAGACTAATTTGGCCTAACCAAACACATTATATATGCAACGTATACAAAGTATTTGATATGTGTGATTTTCATAACTTTTTTTTGACAGCCATGATGGACAACTTATCGCATCCTTTTATGAACAACCCACAGCCAGTCGATGTTCCAACCGAACGAGTTCAAACGGTAGAAGATATATATAAATGGTGAGAACTATTCAGTTGCAATTCAATAAAAGTTCAATAGTTGATTTGCTTTGAGAAAAAAAAATGTTACAGTAATAATAATCAAAATTCAAAGTTAATTTTTTGCTGATATTCTAAATTTTTTGTAGGATTCAGGAGCAACCCAAATTTCCGCCTTTTACTAAGAATCACGCTATTCTATTCCTGCATGCATGTTATTGGGATCTTGAAGCGACAAAGAGCGCATTATCCCAATATGTCGCAATTCGTGCATCTGCATCAGATCTATTTGACAATCGTGACGTTTCGTTGAAGAATATTCAAATGATTCTAAACGTAGCGTAAGTTTATAAAATCATATACTAATTTGTCATTTAATTTCCAATTTTATTTTTTTTATATAATTCAAATATATTATTTGCATCTATGCATTGTTTCAGACAAATGATTTCGTTGCCAAAGACAACAAAAGAAGGCTACCAAATCTTGATTTATCGATTAATCGACACGGATCCCTCCAAAATTTTATTTTCCGATGCCATTAAAGGATTTTGCATGTTTAATGACATACGTTTGAGTGAGGATTTACTGGCAGAAGGTTATATTGTTATATTTGATATGAAAGGTGTACGCTTGGGACATGTTTCACGTGTTCAACTTGGACCTTTAAGATCATTTATGTCATACATTCAAGAAGCACATCCAGCCCGTCTGAAAAAGATTTATATATGCCACGCAGCATCTTTTGTCAACCAGGTCATGTCATTGGTGAAACCATTGATCAAATCTGAATTGATGTCACTTCTACATTTCACTACGAAAGGGCCACAGTCAATCATTGACAAAGATCTACTTCCAATTGTAAGTTTATAACTTTTATTTTTATGTTACAAAATCACTTCACATCGTATATTTTTGCGATGCCGAAAGTGGTCAAGCGCACAAAACTCGGCGTGGTTTTACACCTACACCTTAGCTGCACGTTATGAGTTGCACAAAAATAAATGAAATTGCTAATTTTATTATTTTATGCGTTTTTGCGCTAAGAGTTATTTATCTAAAAAGTTTTAGAAAGAGTTTTACAGATACAAATTCTACCAACATGCTATCTCTTGTTAGTCGAAAATCTCGAGAGCCTGCACCATATTTATTAATTTAGAGATTTTTTCAAAAAAAATTATTCAGAAAATGACATTCATTCTCTTGCGTCTTACCAATAGATCTAATTATATCTACTTATAAAAAATTTATCGTTATATTTCTACAGGAATATGAAGGAACTTGCGGCTCTTGTGTTGAACTTTATGAAGATCAGCGAAAAAGAATGGAAACAATTTATAAGGATTGGCTAATAGATTCAGCAAAATACAAAAAGATAAAGAGCTCAAACAAGAAGGAATCAAAGAAAAAATCGTTTGCTCCACCATATCAATCATTCAGTGCATTAGAAATAGATTAATTCTTATATCGACAGACTCTTTGTTGCAGTTAATGTCTGTTTTGCTGTTTTTTCTCGTTTTTTTGTGCCAAAAGAATCGTTTTTAGATAATATATACCTCGGCAGAACTTTTTTTTGAAAATTTATTTGCAATAGAACAATTCAGATCACCGTTGAGTCAGTATTCTTTTCGAAATATCCTTAATGACACTTTCCAGCAATAAAGATTATCCCAATAACCCGAAAAATAAATTTCTTTAAAACAATTTTTTACTTGTACTTATTAAAGTTAGTTGGTCAAAAAGTAATTAAGAAGTGGACCTGCCTATTGTGATTTGGGTTTCCTATCCGAATCAACGATTTTATTGATACAGTCAAAATGGTAAGATAAAAACAACTTTGTGTATACAATGTATGCTTTCAGTTGAGATTAATAGCAGTATAGTATATGAGTATAATTTTGTCTCATTTTTTTCATAAACATTTCAAATTGTTAAACAAATGATCAGAAAACCGTTTATAGCGTTAAAATCATTTATTTGTCCTCATTACATTTTATTAATATAATCGAAAATAGAAAGAATAAACGTTCGAGAATTTCTTATTTCAACTTGATGAAGACGATTTGAACTCGCGCTTCTTTCGAAAAAGTAACATTGAAATATCTTCAATAAGTGCGTCACTTTGATCGTCGTTCATTTGTTTTAGGCTTGCTTCAAGAAATGTGCAGAAACTTGCGATAGTATCAGTGGTACTCCCAATGAAATTCGGTTCTACATCGACATGGATTCTCTGAGTTGCGTCATTCATCGACTGATCATTATTAGTTCCCTCCTCAAAATCGTCAATAAATCCATCATGTGTATTGTTACGATTACAATAATTGGCCATATCCATCAAATCAATTTCAGTTTTAATTTTAGGTTTGCGGTCTTCCGAACTCTGTATATCCTTCAAAGTGGCAAATTTCTCAAACAGCACCCAGTTTGACTTATAGTCAGGAATAGACGATTGTTTAATCATCTCCCTGCGAAACCTTTCACATAACGTTTTGTATCGGCGGACTGCCAAATGTGCTGTGAAATGATAATGCAAAAACGATCATAATGAGATTTTGCATGTTCTTTTTTTAGATTAATTCCAAAATTCATGTATATTTACCTGGCATATTCATTTTCGTTGCCACTTCTTTCCACTTATATTCTTTGAGACCTCTGTTTCTAAAGTCGAGATCGCTTTTGTCCCACAAGCAAGGGTTCTTGATTAGATAATTGATGAGAATTTCATCACGTCGGTTCCTGAAAACAGAAATTATTGTGGCAATTAGTTTATTTTCGATTTGAAATTATGAAAAACAGGCAGAAGTGAGACTTACGGTTCTTCTTGGTCCATTGTTAATGTTATTAAAACAAGTATTATGTTTGTCAGTTGTATATGTCATCTAAATCGTCAAGTGTAATGAAGTTGGCGACAGTTCATGCAAGCATATGACTTCAAAAAGTGGCTCCATCTATCATGTAATAACTAAAGCATATATTTCGTTTTAATTTCGTTCTGTTCTTTTAGATATTTCGATTGTATAATTATTTATGAAGTAAAATATAAATTCGTCAATTAAAATTATTGCATTTAAAATTTATTGCATCAAGTGATTATCATACAACAAAATATTATTTATTCTAACTACAAAAATTTAAATCAAATAGAGACCTGCGCGTTAAGTTCCCACAATTATCATTTCATGCGTAGCCGCATCGAAAAGAGAGCGATATATGGATGTAATGGGGAGCATACAATCGGTGGTAAGACTCCATCTATCTCTTTCTTTGCGATTTTCGTGTGTAAAACGCAACCGATGGTACAGTTCCGATTACCACCATCAACGCAGTCGAAGAATGTAATTATTGACAAACGGCTGGGAAAATATTGACCCAATTTTCCATTGGGCGGACGACCCGTTTTCAATTTTTGCTAAAGTTTCCGCTTTTTTTTTCGTTCGAAAAATTATGAAAAAGAATCTAAAAAATGTTAAACTACATAAAATAGTGCACGTGAAATAATAATTTGTTATCCCCAATCCCCAACATAAAAAAAACACTTCTTTGTGCAATATATTGCGAAAAAAATGTGTTATTGAGGTAATACGAGAGTTCAAGTTGTGTGTTCAAGAAAAGTATTTCAAATGATAATTTGTAAATATTTAATTCATGATATTTTGATCAGAATTCGATTGTGCATCGATAAAGATATGGAAAATTGATATTCTCATATTCGTTATTTCCTTAATCGAAAGTGAAGTCATACATAGACGGCTCAATATTTTTCAGCATTGGGATACATCTTATCTGCGCCCGTTCAATGCAGCGATACGTGCAAAAAACAACAACAGTATGCATTCTGAAAGAGCGAAAAAAACTTCGCAATCAAATTCAAATTTAACCATTCTCTTCGCTAACAAAGTGAAGAAATATACACATTTGTAATATTTTCGAATCAGATTTAAAACCGCGATGCATATATGAAAATTATTTTTGCAATTTTCTCATTTAATAATATGTTGATTATTCAACTTGTACGCATAATTCTGTGGTGTTATTGTATGTGTGGAAAGTTTCTGTGAGTGAGTGAAAACTTTGGTCCTTGCGCACTTGCTTGACGTATTTATTGCCATCCATTCACAGAATCAGTATTCAATGAAACAGAAAACATATCCATAGTCGAGGCAAATGTGAAGCTAACAAAAAAGCTTTCAAGCAAGCGAGTGAGTGAGACAAGTCTATTTACTTTGCTTCGGAAAAGCTCTAAGTGAAGAAATATGTTTTGAATAAATTGCGAATTGTCGAAGCCTTTTCTATCACATGTTGACTCTGTCAGGAAAGATTTCAAAGCTACATACTATGAAGTTCAATAATTTTTACTCATTGAAACTCTACAATCGACAAAAACACAAACAATTTCAGTAGAAAATCCATAATTTTGTTGCTAAATACCCCGGTATTTTTATCAATGAATAAAAATACAAAAATCACATATCCGATAGACACTGTTCAAAAATGATAAACCAATTCGTTTGTTGATTGTACTCAACCATTTGAAGATGACTAAAACCTTTTTATATACTGATAGTGAGTTTATAGTTAAACAGGTAACGGAAAATTGTATTTTGGCCATATGTGATTGAAGTGGGTTTCATTTGAAATCTGTCACGCATTTCCAAAAACTTATCCTACTAAAACATTCTCTTCTTGGATTTTAAATAGAATCGGGGATTCAAAAAAGGTCTAATCTAGTTTTAAAAACAATCAGCGTGATTCTCAGACTGTCTATGAGTCAATGGATATGTGAGATTGTATAGTGAATGAGTTGACAGTGTTCAAAAAGCATGATTCGAACGTGGAATCAGTCCATCTCGTTCAGTTGAAATGAAGGCGCCCCTTCGCATAGTTCACAGTTAGGGTAGATTCTGAGATGACTTATGAGTGGGAGTGTCGAGTTGAATTACCTATTGCTTTGTCTAAGGACGCTTTTGGTAGCGTTAACAAACATATAGTTATGTTTCAGCTCGTGTGAGAAACAGTTTCGTTTGTCTCTATACTAACATTTTCGGCAGCAACTTTTTACTATGGCAAGGTGATTAAACTTAACCGCGTACACATTATTAATAACATTGAAATAAAAACAATGAAACAAGTTTTATTAGAGTGATTAGAATTGACCAATATCGGAGAGCACAGAAAATCGAATTATCTTGAAATAATGCGATATCAAGGTATCATTTCTAAAAAATCGTTTTAAATCGAAATAGCATACAATTTCAGGTCGATGCACAAGAAGTTAAGAGATAGGTCTATAGAATACTTTTAAATATTAATATTCAGACGGGATATGTCATAAAAATATCCGACATTTTTCACGCGTTGCGATGAGCGTACACATGTGCATGCTCGCTTCACTGTGTGTACGCCAACACATCACGAAGAGTGTTGAAAGAAAGAAGCACAACGTCGTTAGTGTGGAACTAGAACAAAAAAACTGCGATTCTGTATACATACTGTTCTTATTGAACTCTCAACACTAACGATGTGCTGCGCTGTTGTGTGAAGCGGGCATGAAAAATGTTCATTGAACCATGTATCAATCACTTCTTTCTATTGATCCTGTTCGTGCTAGAAGTAAAGCTGCTGTTAGCTTCTGAACTTCAGGTCATCATCTTTCATATTGAACGAAGCAATCTATTCAAGAAAAAACCCAAAATGGTTTCGGAAAAAAATCAATAGATGGCATTAGGTATTTGTATTTCAGGAGTGTATAACTCTATCTCAATAATATCTGACAACAAAAGACAACTATCCCATTTCTCTTACCAGAAACTCACAAATGATCAACTATAAACGAGCGGTTTCGGCTAATCCATTTTTTTCCTCAGCAACACATACATGCAGCTGATTTAACAACAGAAATGAGTTTCTCGAAAATCTCCGAACCTGAATTTTCTTCAATTTTTGACGAAGAATCGAGTAGTAATTTCAGTCTACATGTCTGATGATCAGACTCTGTCACTCGATTCTTCGTCAAAAATTGAAGAAAATTCAGGTTCGGAGATTTTCGAGAAACTTATTTCTGTTGTTAAATCAGCTGGATTAAAAACCGAATGCCCAAAGATGATCACGCCCAAAAATTCTATACTCGATTTATTTACATTTTATACATTTTGTTCTATTGTAGGATGTCATACGAGGGATCATCAACAAAAACTAGTAAAATGTTAGATTCACTAAATCTACAACTACGTGAAGCAGAAAAGAGGCGGGCAGATGCAGAACGTGCCCACCAGGTAAGACATAGCACGTTTTTCATAGAAATTCGCGGAGATATCTCAGGCGATATCAAGTATCTAGTATTTCTACTATTTCCAATGTTTACCCTTGATGACGGATTCTTGATACTTGGGAAATTTTTAAATGCCGTGCGACTTGAAAATACATTCATTCATTTACACCGCCAAGAACTGGCTGAATATTCAGTTTTGCAGGAAAATGATTGCAATAGTCATGAAAAACCTGATCTTTTCGTGTTTGTACAATATCACGGAGGACGGTAGTCCGACAAGTGACGCTCCATAGACTGTGCATTTCAAGCCAAATGTCAAAAATGCCAGTTTTTGCGTCACGACTATATAATACAGTAAATATGCTATTTTCCCAGGACACTATTTGAGACCCGGCGTGTTAGGTACCGTTCGAAAGGTCTTGGCCCCAATAGTCGGAAACACCATATCCCCCATGCCTAAAGTGTGGTCTAGACAAAAATATTTTGGTTGCAAAATTTCATTAAATTTTCAAATCTATACCCATATCCCATGAAGAGGGTACCCAGAGGGTGGTCTGAGATATCCAAGAGAAGCTCCACCTCGCCAACTTTCTAACGCCGGTCCAAGTGCTCCGATTGGTCCAAAAACGAAAAAGTTATGGGCATTGGCAGTTTGACCATGGTTTTCTATGAAAGTACCGATTTGGATGTGTCTTTGTATGTCCGTCTGTCTATACTTTTTTCGACCCCCCACAGATCCCGGTATGCATATGCCTAAGTTGTAGCTTGTGTCGGGGCACATCGAAACCCATCCTCGGATTGACATTTTCATTACAGGAGAGCTGGCTTTGGCTTCTCTAACCTGCATGTATACGATTTTTTCAAGTATTTATTTCGCACACTAGATCAACTCAGACGCCCATCGGGCAAAGTCGGCTCGTAATCATTTGAGAAGACCTTCAGAAAGTTTCATACACACATGCTAATGTTTATGTGATATAAAAGAAAAAAGTCGATTTTTATGAAAAATCGACCCCCTTAAATTTCACTCCAAAGGTGATTTCTCAAAAATGAGTCCGACAATTTTTACCAAAAACTGAGCGTTTGTAGCAGGCTACCATACCAACAAAATGGCATATGCCATATATCCGGGAAAATTCGTATTTCGAAGTTCTGGGCATCGGCGATTCACCAATGAACGGAATTTGTACGAAGAGTCGCATTCTACGATGAAATTGCTGTCAAAAATACGCATCGACTGGCTGAAAAAGGCTCACAAGAGGCCATATCCGCTCAATTTTCGACGAGCAACTGACTAAAAGTGGTAAGAATGCGATCTGAGGCAATTTCGTGGTCGAAAAATAGGTCGGATTGAAGTGAATTTTTCAACTTGCTCTTTTTCACTGAAAATGATATTTTTGTTCGTGAAATATACCTCTAACGTCGTTTTAGTCTTAGAAAACTGCTATTTTTCGTAAAAATAATGGATGTCTACCAACACCTAAATACCCAGTTCGTTGTCATTTTGGTCATAAGCAAACATTTTTGCATGTATGAAATTGGAATAAAAATGCATTTCCTAGAACTTTGGTTGTTGTAAAATAATATTTTCCAATGAAATTATGAGAATCCACAATCATTTCAACATAACATGAAATTTAATCACATTTTACCGCATTTTGAATGTGCAATTAGAGGACAATGGGACTTTTTCAATGGTAGTGGAAATTTGCAATCTTTAGAGTTTGTGAAATTTGGATGCAAATGTGTTACCCAAAAAATTGCAATTTCCCAATAATAAGACCTTAAAATAGACATACTTCTGGTGAAAATGTATTTTTCCCGAAAATATTTGCCCTACAAAAGTAGTCTAGACGAGGTTGAAATGGACTTTTACAAGGCAAAATTCTAAAAGCTTGACAAGAAAACTAAATTTAAAAGTCGTGACGCAAGATATTTTTCCTTATTGTGCGTAAATTTTCACAATAATGAATGCGAAAACCATTTTTGAACTTCGTTTCCAGTGATAAAACAGCATCATGGCGTCATTTAAAATGATATCAGTCTTTTTGAGTGGTGAATCCACGCACAGGAGCGCCACTCCATTTTAACCTCGTCTAGAGGATTTTCATCTTATAGGGTATACAGTAGATAAACTTGACAAAACTTAATTTGTTTCCATCCGCAACCTATGCATAACACTAACAAAACAAAGTAAAATACGAATTTGCGATGAGCTCATTCAGTGAAGTTTATTTCAATTCGTTTACGTCGTTAGACGCACTCATGAAAGCGGCTGAATGAACTCATCAATAATGTTCTGTAATTAAAAACAATTTTTTTTACTTATAAAATTGATGTTTATCACCTGCTACGCTCTCACAAATATCAATTTTGCACATTCGTGACATTTTTATTCTTTTTGTATACTTTATTAACAAATATAAGAAAGATGCAATAGTTTGCAGTAAACATTGAACGATCTGAGTCACAACTTTTGACATTTGTTTCGCAGCGCTAGAAGTGAGCTGTCAGACGCTTATATGCAGTACCTGTGTTTCCATCACATACAAATAATAGGTCAAAGCAGCCACCAACTCAATAGATGGCTATATCACAGTCAATGTAGCTATAATTAAAAAAAAAATATGTAAAAAATCACAGTTATCAATGTTTCTATGCAAACTTTTCAGTATTTTATATTAAATATTTGGCTTTGCTCGTTGCGTACCGATGTGATGGAGCGAAAATGAAATCAAAGAAATGTCTAGTCACATTAATATCGCCAATATTTGGATTGTCATATGATTTCACAATATTGCATAGTGATTTTGCTGTGGAATATTATATCTTATATCTTTTAAATTTCACAGCAATCTTCATTTGTTCATTCAGCGCCAAGTGCTGGCTGTGTCATCTTAGTTTTGGCAGGAAAATATATTGCTTTCAAATTCCTTATTGGGTCTGTGAATTAATAATGTTCGCTTTTTTTTCTTCAAAAATTTGAATGTTCATTCTGAAAAAATGGTACAATATTTTTCCATCAGGGTAATGGCTATCCATCTCAACAAAATAACGGTACTTTTGACACTATTAAGGATCGATCCATTTTTCTTGTTATTGAAAAAAAGCGAACCGTTCTCCACTTAGGTGATTTAGAATCATCTGAAACAAGTGGTAGTCAAAAGGCATCATATCTAGAAAATACAGTGGGGGATTAGCGGGTATTCATATTCAACTGCTTTTTAGAAATTTTTGACCTGTTGGGTAAAAAATCACTCAAAAATGTTGCCTCGGAAAACCAAAACTTTTTTGGGGCATTATGCAAATTTTACAATTCTGCTGTCAGAAATTTTTTCACCTTCGCATAACGGACCATAGGTATTTCCCCCACCCTTACATATATGGTCACGGTCATCGTCAGTAACGTCCCGTTCGTACGCATATTTTTGCTCATATCTCTTCAAAAAAATAAATAAAACCCATAGTTACTTCAGTGCATATGATAGAGCTTCCCAAGACTAATAATTAAAAGTTTTAAAGTTTTGTCTATCACTTGTGATCACGGAGTTATTAAGGTTTAAAGTTGTCAGTAACGTCACATAATTTTGGAAGTGATTTTCGGAGTTATTTCGCATTTTCGAAAAAAAGACGTACTTAGCAATGTATTTTTCGGGTCATCTATATATGAATGGGCAAGCGGAATAATGAAACGCAATTCTTTTGTAAAATGAAAAGCCCCTGAAATTTTTTTACAGTAAAAGTGCTCCACAAAAGTATTGTCTGAATAAACGACACGTGAATTTGTTTTCATGCAAAAAAATTCATGTACCACTTTTACTGAATTTTTTTTTTACGAGGCGGTTCAAATTCACTGCGATATTGTCGATCATTAAACGTCAAACCAACAACGCCACACATTTTGACGGGAACTACATTGATGAGTGTATTCAATGCAGTGTCAAACATAGTCGTCGTTGTGTTGTGTGGTGAAATAATAATTATTATTTGAATTTTAAATAAATAAAAAGGTTTCGATTCTCTCAAATAAAATTGTGCAAATATGCCACTGGCACACAAGACAAAAAAATTGCTTTCTTTCCAAGGGCAAACATTAAAGTCTGGGGACAGTTTAACAGTTTTTTTAGTTTTGATTAGATGAAATCAATTTGAAACCAATGCCATCGCTAAAATACGCAAAACCGAAAACTTCGCCGGTCAAAAGTTAATGTCGAAAATTCTTCATATGGGGAGAAAATCAATTCAAATTTTCATCAACGAAATTTTCAAATAGACAACATATTGATGGTTTTTTATGAATTGAATAAATTTCTAAGGACCAACTGCACTCATTGAGTTTCAGTTTGAAACCGTTTTCACAGTTGTAATATCGAAAACAACGAATGTCAGTTTTGTTGTTGAAAGTATTTTTGGTACGTGGTTTTCCAATTTTCTTTCGAGTTTCTCCTATGTTGCTTATATGAATTCGTCTAATCGTTGAAGATCTGTCCTAAATTGTTGGCGAGATTTGCACGAATTGTATATATATCCCGAAATTTCCGAGCCCGCCCGACCCGAAATGATCCGAAGCCCGACGGGCGCCCGAGTTCCGAAAATTCCGTATAGCCCGAGAACCCGTGCTCGGGTTTTTCCGGTAGTCGGGACAAATTCTCAATTTCGAGCGGGGGCAGCGGGCGGGTCTCGGGCATATTTCGAAGTGATTCGGGCGGGCCTCGGGCCAATTTTTCGGCCCGCTTTCGACCTCTGGTCCACAGCGTATTCTTCTTCACCGACATTTTTGCATTTTTTGGTTGGAAAACTCTCGGAAAAAAGTTCTCTGGTTTGAAATTTTTCCCAATTTCTCACAGTAGTGCTTTTCCGAGAGTTTTCCAACCGAAAAATGTCGCTGAAAAAGAATACGCTGCGTATTCTTATTCAATTTTCTTTTGATTTTTTTTATTGAAAAAATTTAAAAAAATATTCGGACGTCCGAGAAATTTCAAAAAGTTCGGACAAAATCCCTTGTCCGTCCGTCCGTCCGAAATTCGGACATTCGGTTAAAATATTTCGGTTTTCGGACGGACGGACACCAATGTCCGAATTTTTGTCCGTTTCCGTTGACACCTCTAGAACAGGTCAATTTCTTGTACTTTTTCATGATTTAATTTACGTTTTCTGTTTAGGAAGCTGTTGAACAACTACACAATGCTGCGTTAGGCTTGAGTGGAGGACGACCCTTAGAGAGTATGGAAACTATGAAATCTCGCGCACGAGAGCTAGAAAAAAAGGTATATTCGATATGAATATTAGGATTTTCTGAATATATGAACATTTTGAGTAATTTAAATAATTCATTTGCCGATTGTACGGTTGAGTTGAAAATCGCAAATTAGTTCATATCTCAAAAACTAAATGTGTTATTAGAATACGGTAAAAAGTTGTAGTTGGTTGACACCGAATTGGGATTTCCAAAAAGAAAAATGACTGGGATGATGTTTGGTTTAATGCCATCTTGTAGTAGGAAGTATTTTGCAATTCAAATATGTCTAAATGTAGGTGTTATTGGTTGCTTTCATTGATAGTTGATATATAAGTATACTGTACTTGCAAAAGGTCAATGACCTACGCGACGAGTAACCTCTGCGTTACTCCCCACTCAAATTCATACTGTACTTATATATAAGTTTCATAGTTCAGCGTTCTACATCAAGGTGTCACTCAAAGATAGTATGTGCATATACAATACATGCTCCATATAAAAACATTGGCAAATTTTCTCATTGGGATTTCAGACGATAGAAAAGGAGAAAGAAAATTCAATTTTTAATAGAGTGAATTTTTGTGCACTATTGTCATTATATTATAAAAAAACAATTCCAACAGGTTGCTTTGGAGACTGTTCGATGTGAAGAACTGCAATTGGAATTGTCAGCAGCACTTAAATCAAAATATTCATCAGATCCAGTTAATCGACATCAGAAACCACAAATCGGCAATAGCGGAGCAAATACAGCAACAATCACATGGGCACCAGCACACACTCATTCTTCACAACATCATAAGGTGATTGATCTAAATATATTCAATCATAATATTGAATATTTCTTTGATCTCACTCTCTTTGAGATATATTAATCACATACACTAACGAAAGTGGTTGCAATTCTGCAAAATAATTTTTTCTGTAGCTACACCTTTTCAATAATAATAATAAGCAAGACCTTTTCAATAATAATAAAAATGATAACAGTTGGAAAACACCAAATATCGAAACAGAAATGTTATCAACAAAGTTAAATCATTCTTCTTTATATACCCCCGGTAACTTCCAAATGGCGCCTATTATGTTTTAAGACAATCAAATTGTCCATTGGTGTTTTAGGAAAAAAACTAAAAAGTAGCCAAACGCCGGCAATTTTTTTTTTCAAAGAAAAAATTAACCGTACCATCAGAAATTTGTGCCATTTTCCATAAGGCGTCTTGAATGGTAAAGATCTTGTAGCGCCTTTCAATGTAAAAATAATACATGTGGATGATGGCGCTCGGGTGTAATCTGTTCTTTATATTTTGAAAGCTATCTATAGACTAGATGATGAATTTCTAGCGTGTTATATATTATTATTATATTGAACTATAAGAACAACCGCAGAGTCGTAGGTTTTTATAATTACCAAAATAATCAATAACTAAATGAATAATAACAACAAAAAAAGATATGTCTGTACGTACTGTATTGAGTTTAATACACACTGTGCTCGAGTAGAAAAATATATTTTTGAATTGATCAATATAAAATTATTTATGGAATTGTAAATAATAGATATACAATTTGAAGCGTTGAGTTGGAAAGATCCCATTGTAAAATTTTATTCAAAATACCAAATATGGACTCAACGCATGGGAAAAGATGAATATGGAAAACATGAAACATTAATATCAAAATGGACAATTTTGGCATAAAATTTAAAGGGCTAGCATATCCGCTAGGTATCGTTTCAGTCGGTTGATATTGAACCAAAAAAAAACAAGTTCTCAGTGCTTTCAGCGCTTCAAACAAAACCGTTATGAATCTGACTTTTTTCATACAAAATAATCCAAAAATATTTTATAATAAAGAAAAGGTAGAATAAAGTTGTAAATTCAATTTCTCAACACACAGTTTATTTGCATCAATAAAACTTAGAAAAACTACAATTATTTCACTGCAAACGATTTCCACTTGAAATTTGAAACAACAACACACTTGTCACTTTTCAATATGGCGAATGGATTGTTGCAACGGATTTTAGTTAGATGTCGCTGTTAGTTTCGAAGTTTCAAACTTCAAATAGGAATCGTTTGCAATGGAATAATTGTTGTTTTTCTAAGTTTACTGATGCAAATAATAATTTTTTATAAACTGTGTGTTGAGAAATTGAATTTACAATTTTATTTTACCTTTTTTTTATTCGAAGATTTTTTTTATTGAAAAAAGTCAGATTCATAACGGATTTGTTTGCGGCGATGGCAGCGATTCAAGCGGCCTTTTAAATTTTATGCCAAATTTCATAGTTCGATTGTTAAACATCTTTAAAAAAGATCATTTCCAAATAAGAATGTAATATAAACCACGAAATGATTGTTTTAAACGTCATGTACAAATGTACATTCAAAACTTGCTACATTAGCAAATTTCGCCATTTCTGAATAAAAGATGTGCAAATTTACGCCGACGTCATATTAATATGTTCATCCATTGTTGAATCGAAATTTGGAAAAACAAAAAACTACTTATTCTGGTATAAGGATGTTTGTCTCTTCAATTATTTTCAGATTTTCGATGTCACCGCTGCATCACAGCGCCATTTGATTTCACACCGCTGCATCACAGCCACAATTATTGTTCTTATGTAGATCTAGATGGTTTTGGGATTGTTACAGAGGAAGTACAAAAGATAATTTGTCACAAACTGTATTCGACAAACGACTTTCAACATAATCAACAATACATTATTATTTCAATTCATGCCAGAATAAGCAGTTTTTCGCTTTTGCAATTTGGGTTTATTGACTTGTGTCAATTCCTTCAAAATATCTATTATCGAGTATTGATATAGTATATTTCTTCCAGTAAAAATTCGGTTGAAATAATAGTCCAAGCCTATTGTGGAGTTCGTGTCTCTTTTAATGAAATTTTAAGTAGATATTCTTCTACCTTACACACCAAACATGTTGGTTTTAAACTTTAGAACCGCAGTATGACATTTGGCACTAAAATCCAAGGTGCGGAAATAGTACGAAATTTCAAAAATGCCGCGTATTTTAGTTAGAAAAAAAACTCCACTTTACATTGATTTGCTATATACCTCAGTGGCGCTAGTATCGTGAATGGGAGAAATTGACAGCTCTTCTTCCGAAACCTGCTAAAATCCGTTAAAATGTTACTTTTGCGGACTAAAAAAAGTGTACAAGTACTAAAGAACTGTGTTCCATTTTGGGCCATATGGCGTATATCAATGAGACCTATACCAATGGATAGGGGTAGCTAGTATAACAATAATATATGGGTTTCCTGGCCCTAAGTTGTGAGCGGGAGGTTTTATTGGGGTTTGAAGTTAGTACTGGATTTGGGGTAGTTAAATTCAATCGTTCTTTGAAGATAAGGCTAAAAAATCGGAGTTTCAATATTATAGGGGTCAATCTTTGGAAAGCGATTCACAGTCTTTGGAGTGATCGGATCGACGCTTGTGGTTATAGTTGAAGATTTCAATCACATAAGCGTATGCATGCCCAATAATTAAGTAGCCCTTCGCGCAAACCGTATAAATCCTATGCTAGCGTGTATATATTGACCGCCCAACGTGTGTTGTATGACCACTAGAGGCAGGCCGAATGTTGTCGTCAGTATGGAATTCAATTTCACCCCTATTTTATGGTTGTTTTGGTTTTTTTTCTTCAATTATTTACCTCTATTTCATCCTAGACTTGGAAGGCAGCCCCAACCAAAGTGCCAATCGATTCTTTACAAAGTTTCCCTCTAAAATGGCTCTTTATTCATAAAAAATGCATGTTTAGTGAAAATTACCCCAAATCCAGTACTAACTTTACAGTTACTATAAAAAAAATCGCTCACAACTTAGGATCGGGAAACCCATATATTATTGTTACACTAGCTACCCCTATCCATCGGTATAGGTCCCATTGATATACGCCATATGGCTTAAATCTTATACAAAACGGCACACGGTTCTTTAATATTTAAACTTCAGATGCATTTATTATAGTACTTCGGTAAAAAAAAATTTGGTCCAAATGGTTTAAGTGAACGGATTTTAGTGTCAAATCGTAATATTGTTAGATTCACTGTGTTTACTGTTGTTGAATTTTTGTTATTCTAGTTGAAATCATGTCATCATACATCTTTTTGATTTCAAGCGACACATGAAAAAATAATGCAATTTATCTATTTTAATATCTTTTATTTAGCATGACCTGCCAAATCATCATCTCGATCATCAAAAAACTCTTTCATCATTACCGACAAATTCAGACAATAGTAAATTAGGCCATGGTATCATGAGTGGAACTGTAGGTGTTGCGAGTGAAATAGACCGGATAATGGCAAAGATTGAGCAGGCACGTATTAAATAACAACTGTAAATCTCTTCCCTTGTATCATATATGATATATCAATGGAACCTTTATGGCTATTTCTCGTGCCAACAACGAATAAAGAATTGGGATATCGATTTTGTGGGAACATTTCAGAGATTACGACCGGAAAAACTACAAAAAATCAAAATAACAACACTTTATATCCGAAATTGTTATGATTACGAAGTTTGTAGTGACAAATCTCCTGAAATCAGCGTTCAAAGTTCATGAACGCAGACAAAATTTGCGCTCGTTTGACTGAAATGCCTTATCGTTGAAACCTCTTTTGTCATGAAAACATGCTTTTCCATTTATTCCCTATTATTTCCAATTAAGGGAAAACATTATGTCTCCATTGCTATAAAGTTGAAAGAACTTCTTTTCTTTACGCCATATTTTCGGTTAGAATATACATATATATCGTTTTTATATATGAAAAAAAAAATCATATATGAAAAATTTGCAGTCAACATGGTTGAATATGGTATAATGATTGATTATTAATAGAATGTAAAAAAAAACAGTGAAAACGCATAAAATAATTGTGGTTGTATCTGTCATTTTCACATTCTTGGCCACAGCAGTGAAACGATCTATCTCTCACCTTTCACTCACTTATTACCATCATTGCTTTGTGACATCCACGTAATGTTATCGTTTGTGTAATTTTTATCTCATATTTGAATTAATGATGGCAAAAACCATACATTTGGATTTTTGCGAAGTGTATCCATACACTAAATCATTTTTCATTTTTTCCTCGTTTCATATAAAATATTGTGTCGATGAGAATAAAATCAGGATGGCAGATATATTTAAAAAAAATTTGTTTCTTAACTAATCGACATGTGTAACTATTGGCCATCATGATGATTCTGTATACGTTATTGCTCTGCTGTGTGGTGATTTTATATCACGAAAACGTATCCCACAGCAAAGTGTATACAATTCTTATAAAATTACTGTGCTTCAAACGGTAATGGTCATATTCTTCCAAATTATTGATACAAGTTGCACATTTAGCGAAAGTAACTGAAAATAAACAACATAAATTATCGCTTAACTCGCGTCCGCTGTTAAGATTTCTTTCGAAAAGCATAGAGGCGAAGTTCTATGAAAAATTAAAAACTTATCATTAGGGTGGATCGATTTTTAAAATCGCAACAAAAAAAAACCCTGGGTGCGCGTTCGATTTGGCACCTCAAAAGAAGAAACTTTTGTTCTGGGACATATGCCGAAAAGTCTATTCCCACAATCCCCACTCAATTTTTATCTGGATCATTTTTTGATGACTTTTTCAGACAATTTGTTGAAATATCTCGAAAAATACCCCCTTTTCTTGCATTCAAACTATCATATTTGGATTTATCGCGAAAAATTACATAGAAATAAGTCCATTTGAAACCATTTCAACGCGATTTTGTCGCCTTCGTAGGTCAAAAATCGTCCAAGTATCCATTTTTTGGCTACTTTTCCGCAAAAACTGACCTCTGGACCCTCAAAAAACCTCAAATGCATGGCCAAAATTGACTTTATTTAGTCTAATTTTTGACGAGGAATTCAAATCTTATCAATAGATGCACATAAAATAGTGATTTGGTGGCTTGAGAGGCTCAAATATACTCGAAAATGGCCAAAAAGTCGCCATTTTACGCTTGTTATAGCCAAACAAGTCCATTTTTTTTTTCGAATTTGAAACATCTGAAAAGCTATTTCTACTTGATTTTTGACGTAGAATTGATTTCCGCCTTCATTTGTATAGATTTATGTGATTTTTGTGTCGTAAACTGCGACAAAAAAAAACTTTCCACCAAGACACCAACCATGAAATGTGGATACTTGGAATTTTTTTGAACAAAAGTCGATTTTTCAAGATTTGAAATTGAACCAACCGAATATGAGCCCAGAAATATATGAACACATCACTTGATCTGGTCATATGGGCACTCAAAATGTTTGTGAGGGATCACACTAGAAGTTTAAAGGCAGTAAAGGCAGAAATTGTTTGCTCAGTGAGGTAATATCACTGTTAAACCGAAGCTCATGGGCGTAATTTCCTCATTTTGCTTAAAATAGACGCAGTTTACGACACAAAAATCACATAAATCTATACAAATGAAGGCGGAAATCAATTTTACGTCAAAAATTAAGTGGAAATAGCTCTTCAGATGTTTCAAATTCGAAAAAAAACGGACTTGTTTGGCTATATATAGCGTAAAATGGCGACTTTTTGGCCATTTTCGAGTATATTTGAGCCTCTCAAGCCACCAAATCACTATTTTATGTGCATCTATTGATCAGATTTGAATTTCTCGTCAAAAATTAGACTAAATAAAGTCAATTTTGGCCATGCATTTGAGGTTTTTTGAGGGTCCAGGGGTCAGTTTTTGCGGAAAAGTAGCCAAAAAATGGATACTTGGACGATTTTTGACCTACGAAGGCGACAAAATCGCGTTGAAATGGTTTCAAATGGACTTATTTTTATGTAATTTTTCGCGATAAATCCAAATATGATAGTTTGAATGCAAGAAAAGGGGGTATTTTTCGAGATATTTCAAGAAATAGTCTGAAAAAATCATCAAAAAATGATCCAGATAAAAATTGAGTGGGGATTGTGGGAATAGACTTTTCGGCATATGTCCCAGAACAAAAGTTTCTTCTTTTGAGGTGCCAAATCGAACGCGCACCCAGGGTTTTTTTTTGTTGCGATTTTAAAAATCGATCCACCCTACTAATCATTCCTACTTCTTGCTATAATCAAAAGGTCTATGTCTATATTCCGTTCAGTTTGCGTCCAGCTCCCATGGAATCCGATAGAATCCAAAATCTGAACAATAGGATTTTAGAAGATTTCGATAGGAATTCAGATTTGATAAAAATTCATCAGTATTTCCACCCTCCAAAAGTTTCGGTGAAATCGCACAATAAAATCATAAGAAACTACTTCACAGCTACTTTAAAAAAAAACGTCAAATTTACACTAATAGCGGACGCGGGTCAAAAGAAACTTAATATAAAGATTTATTTTTTATTTATTTATTAATTTTAATAACATCGCCAAAAACTGGCTGAATATTAAGTTTTGCGGGAAAATGACTCCAAGAGTCATGAAAACCCTGATCTATTTTTGTTTGTACAATTTAGGGTATACAGTGGATAGTTTGATTTTACACAAATATTGGTACTCGACTAGTTAAAAAAAATACTGTTTTTGACCAAATAAGAAAATGTTTGTAGGAGGCCCTTGTAGGAGGCCTAAATTAAACGTACGAAATGAAAGCTTCCTGGCCTAGGCCAGTTGAAGCTTTAAACAGTGTAGTTTCGGCCCGAGTGACAGCAAAAGTCATCATTCAATTTATCAAAGAAGTGATAAATTCAAGAGAAGTTTTACGTCTTATCTTAACAGGTCCCAATTGGTAGTTTTGAATTTACAACTCATGTCGAGACCAAGAGTTTCAAACAATTTAAATTGAACTACGCCTGAACATTGATTAAACTTAATTAGTTTCCATTACATACAAATAATAGGTCACAACATCAATCACTAACTCAATGGATGGCTATATCTATGGGTGAGATTGAGAGTGGAGTATGTTCTTTCTTCGATTTATATTTTTGAAAAGGCGAGTATGTTTTCTGATGATTCTGTTGGCGTTAAAGTAGAGTACGTTATAGTACCGTCTAGCCTCTGCGGTCTTCACGGTTTTCGCGCAATTGATAGGAGTTAACAACATGGAGTCTTCGGCAAAGTTGTAGTACTCGAGGTCTTCTATAACATTGCTCAAGACATCTATCTCTTATCTCTTATCAGTTGCGCGCAAATCGCGCACATAAAAAAGCAAATTTTATATAGAACTTTTTTTTTTAATCATTTTTCGCGCTTTTCGCGGAACTGATAAGAGATAAGAGATACTTGATTTCAGCAATGTTATAGAAGACCTCGAGTGTTACAACTTTGCCGAAGACACCAAGTTGTTATGTCTTATCAGTTCCGCGGAAACCATGGAAAACCGCGGGGACCCGCCAAAAATGAGCATACTCGCCTTTAACCATTTTTGAGTCGAAAGAAACTTACTCTTCTCTTTCATAACAAAGTCAGTGAAACATACACTACTCTCAATCTCACCTATAGATATCACATTCAATGTTGCTATAATTACAAAATAAGTGTAAAAAAGAGATTTTGAAGTTTTGAAACAATTTCTTAATTTTGATGAATTTAAGCAAATGGGCGGTTATCATAAAAACCCGCTTTGCACTTGCAGACTAGGGGAATATCACGCTTAAATTATTTCAAATATTTCAAAAAAATCCAATTTATCTCTAAGAATCTGTCGTATGAAATATGGTGGATATTTATGAATACGGCGGAATATTGTGGATTTTTGTGATTATGAATGATATTTAAATGTATTTATTCGTATTTAATGCAAAAAATCTCAAATATCTCCAAAATCCACAAAAATCTGATTTATTTATTCGAAATATTTGAAAATATGTCATACAACTAATGTTTATTTCAAATATCTCAAATATCTCACAAGATTCAGGAGCGTGATATTCCCCTAGCTTGCAGATAAACATAAATATTCAATGAAAACAGTAAACTTTCAATCGTAGGACGATCCTTTCAAGTTCGCTGAAAACACAACGTCTGCTAATTGGTTGTATCATTGAATATACAAAGAATAAGAGATATGCTTCATTTTTTTTTTAAATATATCTGAAATCCGACAGGATCAACACAATACTAATCGAAATTTAATCAACTTTCAGAAGAATAGATAAGTTACATTTTATTTTTTGACGAATGAAGATAGATTTTTTAGTTTTGCATTTCGTAGATTTTCAATGCTAAGATCTCAGTTTCACGTTTATGTTATAAAAATAAATATGAACTATTTTTAAATATACAATCATATTTTGCAAGTGAATTGCAATTTCAACCCATAATAATATGAAGAAAAACAACATGTAATTGTAAAACAGGACAACCGAATCTTGGCAGAGCTGGATTATCCGCGCACCACCGGATCAGGAGCAACAACAACATCGGTTATAGGTCCTAGCGTTTACTCAATAACGAATGCGGTTGTTACAAGTCCAAGTAGTCATGTTTTAAACAATATGGACTGTACACTGGGAATCACAGGAAATATGGCACCGGCAAGTAATGTCGCTGATATCGCCAGCTCAACACTCGGCCATGTCTCATGGGCTGGGCCACGTTTGACGACAACAAATGCACAACAACAAATCAACAACATGATGCCATCTATATCTCAGGTGTGATATTTATTTATGATATGGGAGTGGAAGGTTTTTGCAATTAGTTTCACAACGTTCTTTATATAAAAGTAGAGCTCTTACTCTCTTGATTTACTAAATAATAATTTTATTTATATATGTAAGTAGGTATAAACTTACTCTAAAAGTTAGTGAACGAAAAATCCAAGTCATAGAGATTAACACTATGTTTGTCCCTGAAATACAAGTAAAACTAACAAAAACCAAAGAAAAAAATGGAATTTGGTGCCGTTCGATAGCTTAAACCTTTAGATACACACCAGTGAAATTTCATATACTTATATGTGTAAGCATGTGTTAGATACTACCTCCCACACACACATGTGCGTTGCCTGTCCCTCGGGCATATAATGCCCGTAATGTGTTTTTTCATGGAAACTTGGCCGTGATAAGAGATATTCACAAAGTTATAGAAGACCTTCAGTACTACAACTTTGCCGAAGACAGATAAGTATCTCTTATCAGTTACGCGCAATACAACTTTGCTGAAGACAGAAGTCACTTATCTCATATCAGTTCCGTGAAAAATGAGAAAGCGAATATTCGCGTTTTCGCGGTTTTTCGCCTATTTCGCGGAACTGATAAGAGATAAGCGATATCTCTAGCAAATTTGTAGAGCAAGTTGAGTACTACAACTTTACTGAAGATACCAATTTGTTATTTTATTTTGTTCAACACCACCAAGCTCTGGCTGAATATAATAGAGGTTTAAATAAGTGTTTGGACGGAAGAGAGTGCAATTACATCAATTTATAATAATTTATACCGATTTAGTACAACTTTCAGTTCTCGCCTCGTTAAAAACCTCGCTGTTTTCATAAATTATGCAGTATTCACAAAAGTAGGCACATGAAAACAAAAACATAGAAATACAACCAAGATGGAAATGCTTGATAGTAGTTAGATCGAAAACGGTCCAGAATAACCTTTGGTAAATGTTTCCAAAGGGACAAAGGCTATGTGAAGCGCTTAGTTTTACATTTTAATTGGGGCTCTAGGACAGCAAAAGTCGTCACTCAATTTATACCGGTGGATAAATTGACGAGAAGTTTTACGTCGGTTTGGGCAGGTCCATGTTGGCTGCAGAGTGCTTTGAATTTAACAATTGGCCGTGATTTGAAGCGTATAAGGAGCATTTGATGCTAATATGAAAATAATTCAAAATTGATTTTAAAACTGAAATAATAATAGCTCGTCAACTCAATGGATGGCTATGACAAAGATCAATATCCAAATTTACAATAAATAGGTGTAAACATCATAGATAGGTATCATTACCTCAATACATATAGGAGAATGTAGGAGGACAATTCGTCAGTCATTTAGTGATAATTTGTGCCATGTACGTTGCAAGATAATTTAGAGCAATTCTCATATTTTCCATTATGTGTGTGTCCGTAGTTTTTGTCCGATCTTTTTCAAACTTTCAGGCATTGAAGTATATCAAAAACTAAGACTTTTTTGTTCCGCTACTTTTTGATTTGCCGCCATCTTGGTCTTGGCGGGCCTTTGAAATTTAAAAAAATGGCCTTCCTTCCAATGACCGCTGTGCCCCGCCCAGTCAACCGATTTCAGACTTTTGATTATCATTGGAAAGGTATTGAGGCCAGCTATCAAATGACATCCATTTTAAGTTGTAAAAATTGAGTTGGCATGGTCTTATGGGCCGAAAACTGAAAAAATGGTCCCCTGGCCTTGTAGAAATCCAACGATTTTCCTCAAAATTGCCTTGATTTTAGTCCCAAATTGGAGCTAAAATTTGACATATTTCTGGCAAAATTCGTTTTTCCGAGATATGACCATTAGAAGTGGGAAAAAACATAAAAATCGCAAAAAATTGACAAAAAGTCATTTTTCTGGCGTGAATGCGTGCGCTACAGTAGTTAAATATTGATAAAAATTAATTTTACATAGATATCAATAAACTTTCTTGCGATTCACATTGTCTGGTCATATCATAATCTATATAAATAAAACTGAATGTTCGTCTGTGTGTATGTATGCCGCCAGTTATCATAGATTTTGACACCAAAAATTTCATATAGGGTCAGACCAAAAATTCATGATGGGGTCAAAAAAATCAATTCTATCTAGTGTAAAATCATTCTTCAAAATCAATAATGGGTCAAATTACACTACTCAACAGCAAAAAACACCCCAAGAGAAGAAGACTCTTTTTCATGGTTTTTGGGGCCGCTGAATCCGAATTTGGCCTCGGTTTGGCTTTAGCAGCTCTAGTTTTTGAGATATAGCACAGGTGCGATTTTAGCGTATTCAAGGTACTGTTGTCTCGAAAATTAACTGTTTTTGTAATAATATTCTACAATGTAATAGTAGATTCTAGTAGAGGACCTCAAAACCTTTCATTTAAGCTCCTATTTGTCTCAATATCTCAATTCTGTCCAAAGTTATAGCACTTTTTGTGAAAAGTTCAATCCAAAAACAAGACGTTTGGTCCACT
>NW_022595289.1:516417-588992 GCF_009176505.1 Sitodiplosis mosellana
CAAACGGCAATTCGAACGTATTGAGGCAATACAAAAAACCAAATCATCAGCTTCAAAGCGTTCAGATAGCAAGCTGAAATTATCTCAATATATTGTCTGACGGGCAGACATATTTGAAAACAGACAATTGATTTGAATTCTACAATTTATCTACAATTTTTTGGAACCATTCTTCATTCGAAAAAAATTCGATTTGTGGAAAATACGTTTTTTGACCAAGATTTGAGTTGTCCCATTTTATAGCAATTTTTCGATAGTCGATTACTCAAAAAAATTGTTCCTACATAAAAAAAAGTAAAAACACTACATTTAAGTACATACAATCTACAATTGAAATCGCCCTACCCGAATTCATTTCGGCAAATTTGCCAACATTTGAATATTCATCCTAATAACCACATTTTATTAACATTTTAATAAAATCTACACCATATTAATAACCGAAAATTCACCATACTAATAATTATTAATATGTTAATAAAATGCACTATATTTATTAACGTTAATAAATATGGTGTTTCAAAATTTTTATTAATTATTAAAATATGTTGTTTATTAACATATTAATAAATAATAAAATACCGATTTTTGACTGATTTGTAAATGAACATGCATAGAAAAATTATAAGTATCTCGCTGAAAACAAGAGTACTAGCCAGAATATTTTTAAGCTAAGCGATGTAGAAAAAGTGTTCAACAACTAACCCAACTACAACGAAAATCAATTGAGAGTAATTCCTAAAATTGTCGAAGTTCATTCATTGAGAATATTGTTATTTTTTTTTTCTTAAAGCCACATCGTATAAGTGTTCGCAGTGTTACACATGATCGACATACATCACGTGATGCCGCTTGTACAATGATTATTGGACGGGATACTGCCCACTTGGGACCATCAGCAGTACGAGCTTCAAATATAACATGCTCTTCAGCAGTCATATCTTGGCTTCCGGCCAATACGAATCATCACCATGTAGTATGTGTAAACAATGTAGAAGTGAAAATAGTTAAACAAGGTGTATATCGTCAAACGATTACTGGTAAGTAACTTCAATCCATACAAATTTCTATTGAAGCAAAGGATGTGTGATTTGTTTATAAATTCTGAAAAAAGAACGG
Source organism: Sitodiplosis mosellana (assembly GCF_009176505.1). Classification (NCBI taxonomy): domain Eukaryota; kingdom Metazoa; phylum Arthropoda; class Insecta; order Diptera; family Cecidomyiidae; genus Sitodiplosis; species Sitodiplosis mosellana. Next base: position 517,537 of record NW_022595289.1, read on the forward strand.
ACTATTTAAGTGTGGAATAAATTTTACTCGGAGGGAAAATACTGGTTTTTCTCTTACTTTCGATACTGATTTCGAGTCATGACAAAATTACCCCCATGAAATTTAAATTGCCTCCCTCTGGATGGTAAATCTTCAGATGGTCTGGGCAGTTTTGAAAAATGTTCAGACGTTTTCTAGGAGTGAAAAAACGTTCAAAAATCTGTTTTTTACAATGTTTATGAAAATTAAACTGAACTACGGTTTGGTTTTTTCCTCTTTTATTATTCATTTCATGGTGCGATGTTTATCTGCATCGTCTTCATCCTCATTGGTGTGTTTAAGAACTTTTTTGAAGTATCGTTGATCGGTTGTTCAATTCGGCGACGATTCAATTCCGAAAGACAATTTGCCATAGCAGGTCGCACTTTTCAAATATTGAAGTGTTACATGATAAATAATTTTCTGTAAAAATGGGCCGTTCGCATACAAATGATGATGGTTGATCGTCTAACACAGAGCCAGTACGCTCAAATTTCTGCACCAGGCGACTGATGGTGGACACATTTGGTCGATTATTTCGGCCGAAAAATTCACGAATTGCACGAAACGTATTTTGCAAAATAGACCCATTTTCGTAATGGGATTTAACGACTTGAACGCGTTGATCTTTACTTAATCTTGACATGGTTATAAATGGTATAGATGGACGCTTCAAACTGACATTCCAGTTTGACAGATCGGGGCATCCATCATGAAATCCCTATTGAAAAACTTTTTGCGTCCCTATTGGGACACCCTTTAGAAATGGTTAATCATGCGTTTGCTTGTTTAACTCAATTTTGAGTGTTCGAAAGTGCTTCATCGGCAGAAAGAAATGGAAAACAAATTTTTCTCAATGAACTTCTGACCAATCAAATTTATACGTTCTTTTATGAAAACAACGAAGAAAAAAATGACGAGCGAAGCAAGTCGAAATGTTCAATAAATATTGAAAAATATAATCATCAGTTCTTAGATAATGATATTTTTAACTTGTTAAAAAACATACAACTAATTTCACTCGTGCTTGATAGGTCTATCACCAAGTTCCCAATACCGGGTCACTGTTAGAGCAAAACACTTGCGAGCTCCCGGTCAGGCACCACAGATGCCGCCACCAGAAGAGGCACCTGGCGCTTACACAGACTTTCGCACGTTAACCAAAGGCCTGCCAGATCCTCCACAAGTAAAGAATATATTTTGGATATATTGAATAACATGCATTATCACATGATATTGAATTGCAGGATATTCAAGTTGAAGCTGGGCCACAAGACGGAACATTATTAGTAACATGGTCAGCTGTCAATCGACCACCTTCATCTGGTCCCGTGACAGGATATGCTGTATATGCCGACGGAAAGAAGGTTTGTGTTCGCAGAATGCATTGTAACTGTCTCACCTTTTATGGATTGAGTTGATGGACGCAGGTTGCAAATCTGTCGGTATCATGGAGAAAGACACACGGTCTTCTTATTTTCTTATATGTTTCACTTTATTCTCATTTTGCTATAGCAATAATATGTTATTGCTTTTTTCATTTGATTGGCCGTTATTCTGCCGTGAGAATATACACTCAATGTATCAAGTATGATGAGTTTTGTTCTGAATATTTTCATTCATTCTTGAACAAACTTTCCTATCCTAATGCATTAAGCTGTACATTTGTTGTAGTCCATAAGAAATGTACAGGGCAATGTATGGAAAATATTTGGCACACAAATGAAAATATTCAAAACAAAACTCACCACACTCGATGCATTGTACAATTCAATTTAATAGTTGCGACGATTTCCTGTTTGCTATTTCCAATTTTTGGACTAGTAGAGTTTTTAAGCCATGATTACAACAATTACTTGCCCCAATATTATGTATCACTTTTTTCAAGTTCCACACATTTCTACAACGCAAAGCCCTCATTCCCAGGGATCATTCGTATATGAACGCGTGAGAACAAAAGACTGACGCTACCAGTTTTTTCGCAAAAGCGGAATAAAAATCAGTTGCACGCAAAAGAGACATTTCAAAAGGTTGCACGCAAGAGAGAAGTATATTGTTGTTGTAATCACGGCTTTAAAATTCAAAATGCGACAAAATAAAATGTTCCGTTTGCGTGTAACCTTTTGAAATGTCTCTTTTGCGTGCAACTGATTGTTATCCCGCTTTTGCGAAAAACCTGCTAGCGTCAGGCTTTTATTCTCAAGCGTTCAACAGATGTATTTGATTCGATTTGTAAAATATCGTTTCTCAATATTAACGTTTGTGTGATTCATAGAAATGGAACCGTATTTGAACATTTTTTTGAAGATAAGATATAAGAAGTATATATAATATAGGACATAATACCTAAATAAATATTACAGGTAACTGATGTAGATTCACCAACTGGGGATCATGCATTAATTGATATCGGCAAGCTGGTCGGACTGAATCCTCGAATGGTGACTGTTCGCACCAAATCTCGGGAATCCACATCAGCAGATAGTCAGCCAACCCTGATTCCAAGTATGATAATTATAATGATTATTATTCAAATTTGTGAGTGAAATGATAATAACATACAGAGATTGCGTAAATAGGTGTCAATCTAAGCCATAGCACTTGCTAGATAATACCGTGATAGGTAACCTTGCATCAAATAATGCGTAGCTAACTCTTTCAAATAAGTCAATGCAAAAGGATGAACGTAATAGAAATATTTTACATAACATCGTCTACCCATTCACATTCATTTATATTTACCACGTAAACAATACTTATACGCTAGGGGCTAATGACTGTTCGTAAATACCATCTAGCAGCTCACTGCTTGCGTAATTAAATACAAATATTCACAATGTTCCCAGAATAAACCAATGTGAACATTCGCAAACATTCGAATGCCACTCGAATGCTGTGCGAATGTTAACATTGATTTTATAAAAAAGTGTTGTGCAAAATATTTTCAGCTAATATTTTGGATTTGAACTAATTTTGTGATAATTCAGCTGTAAACAAAATATCTGACATGCAAATTGTAAGAAAAGTGGAGCATATTTTTTCATCAATATCGGCGGGCAGATATCGTAAAGTGCAAAAGATAAAGAAGAAAGAGAAGAATATTTCGAATATCGGCCTTAATATCTACCTGCGATCACCATATCTTACTATCAATATAGTTTTTTCTATATCGAATTTTAAGAATTCGCACACAAAATTTCTAAGTGAAAAAAGATGTTCCAGTATAAAATTAACTTCATATTTAACTTAATTATTATTAAAATCATCTTCATAATAAGACTCCGTGCGGAATGCAGCGAAGAATCGTCATCATCAACAACAACAACAAGCGAACATTCCACAATCTGTACATCCTCCTCATATAAGAAATCAGCAGCAACAGCAGCACCAGCAACATCAGCAGCAGCAACAACAATCACAATTACAGCGTGGTGGACAAATGATGAATCAGCATATGAATCAGCAACATCCAGCCATCAACACAAATCATCAACAGCAGATTCTAGATCATCACGATGAGAATCTAAGCGATAAGGAAATCTTCCCAGGTAATTATCATTCTCTTATAACTTGTCAAAACATTCACTTGTACGACACACTACAGTGTGTTCACATTTATGTGAATCGAAATACTTCTCTTCAAAAGGGGAAAAAACCGTCCAGCTTTATTCGTTCGATTCCATTGGGTTTCATTTACGGAATTGAACACAATATTTTCAAAATATCAACTGACTTTATTCAAGTATGAGCCTTTTTATGCCCTTTGGACATTTTAAATTTCTGAATATAGCTCAAGTAATGAAGAACCGCGTGATAAGGTTTATCGAATTGGACCGTTTGAGAGTTTACATTTTGCGATACGCTCTAAAGCAACTCAAAGAACCTTAAACCTTTTCGTACTTTTTGACAGATGTACTAAATTGAATGTTTTCTATGTGGCCCTCTGGTTGGTGATACTAATATCTTCTCGCACGATTCTGATGAAGATTTTATTTATTGTTTATCCAATTTGATACAAAATCACTTTTTCATTCATAAACTCCATGCACGCGACATCCACCATACAAGCGAAGTACACGGGCGCTCCGTGTACGAACGTAGTGGAAAAAAAGTGAAGCTTGCTGGTCACCAATATTGATTTTCATGGACATCAAAATGTTTATGCGTTATTTCGCCCACTTTATGCACTAAAAATATTTAATTCCTTCATTGGTATCAAATTTCACATATGAATTCATAAACACATCGAGAAAACACAACTTTTGTTCACATAAAAAGCAAAAGCAAGATGATTTTTTCGTCGATGGTTGTTCGATCCTGGATCACTTGCGATTCATCGATGATTTGCAACGCATCTTTTTTTTTTATTGAAAGTCCAACTGAATACGATGTTTTGTATTGATTAAATAATTCTATTATGATCACAAAATATTTTTTTATTAGCACTACATGGCTATTCATTAGATCGAGAGGAGAGTAAGTTCATCTGACTTTGTTATGAAAGAGAAGAGTAAGTTTCTTTCGACTCAAAAATGGTTAAAGGCGAGTATGCTCATTTTTGGCGGGTCCTCGCGGTTTTCCACGGTTTCCGCGGAACTGATAAGAGATAACAACTTGTTGTCTTCGGCAAAGTTGTAGCACTCGAGGTCTTCTATAACATTGCTGAATTCAGTTATCTCTTATCAGTTCCGCGGAAAGCGCGAAAAATGATAAGAAACAAAAAGTTCTATATAAAATTTGCTTTTATATGTGCGCGATTTGCGCGCAACTGATAAGAGATAAGAGATAGATGTCTTGAGCAATGTTATAGAAGACCTCGAGTACTACAACTTTGCCGAAGACCATGTTGTTATCTCCTATCAGTTGCGCGAAAACCGTGAAGACCGCAGAGGCTAGACGGTACTACAACATACTCTACTTTAACGCCAACAGAATCATCAGAAAACATACTCTCCTCTTTCAAGATATATTAGAATTTTTTCACATACTCTCCTCTCGATCTAATCAATAGATGGAATTTAGTATACATGGAAAATAGGCTATTGTAATTGTTTTTTTTTTCTCGAGAAAATTTTAAGAGTTTTTAGGCCATTTTTTTGGACCGAAAATTAATTCTTTTTTCTATCCAAAGTTCTAATTTGAAATAAAGCAATTACGCTTAATTTCAAAAATATAATAATGTCATGTTCATGTAATTCATGTTTGAGATAGCTCAAAAAAAAATTTCATATTATTTTAATTCTCAATGTGAAATAATGTACAATCCACTTTCACATTACCGTACCCAAAACCCATTATTAAGAGATTATAATATAATAAATAGAACTATAATTTATTCAATTAATTGATTTATAATTATTTATAATATCAATATTATAAATAACTAAATTTTTCAATGTTTCTCTTATATATTTAATTTTATCGAACATACTACATACTTGATATTAAATCAAGTAATTTTCATAAAATAAAGAAATGTATGCTTCGATTGAAACTACATTCCATGTAGTGCTTCGATAACTAATTTGATGGGAACATCAAATTAATTTAAAAAATCAATTTTAACAAACGCATAAAGAACGTAGAGAGGAGCGAAGCGATGATCTGCGGTCTTGTTATTTTCTTGAGATGGCAATTGTGCGTGCTTTGATGATAAACAACACAAACGATAGCACAAACATTAATGTCTAACAGTCTATTTATGCTCCTCGGGATAAATTTATAAAAAGGTTAAATTTTTTTGGTCAAAATACCAAAATTTCCAGCAAAATTTTTACTTTTGGCGTTGTAAATTGATGTTAAACATCATTTCTGTTCTTAATGGTTTCATAAATATGAAAAATTTCCAGTCATATCGAAATTTTGTAATTTATTTTTATACCAGGGATAAGCACTTCAGAAATATGAAGTAAGTAATTGTTAGTTTTTTCCTCAAAACACAGTCGAACTTGGAGTTTAAATGAATAATCTCTGGTTTTTTATCTTAAATTTTAAGGATATGGACATTTCAAATCAATTTTTTGTCAAAAAATTCCAACATTTCACTATCCGAAGGATAAAATTTACGACCATGTAGGGACCTGGTCGTAAATTTTATCCCTCGGATAGTGAAATGTTGAAAATTTTTGACAAAAAATTGATTCGAAACATCCATATTATTAAAATTTGTGACGAGCAACCGGGGAATATTGGCTAAAACTTCCAGTTTAACTTTGTTTTTGAGCAAAAATTTACAATTACTCACTTTATACCTCTGAAGTGCTTATCCCTGGTATAAAAATAAATTACAAAATTCGATATGACTGGAAATTTTTCATATTTCGACCATTATTATTATTATTATTATTATTATTATTATTTATTTGGTTTCTTCATACTTACAACTAAATTATACAATGGTTGAGATCTACTATTGAAATGACTTTACATGTTATGACCACACTACTCCCAAATCATTAGACAAATTTTTTTTTTCTATCATTTTGATTACATTTTTAATTTTTTTTTCAGAATATTGGGGTATCTAAATAAATTACCAGTCCATATATATACAATTTTAGGACCAAATTTAAATTTGGCATTAGGGAGGCTATTATTGAAGAAGAAGGTGAAAAAATCGCACAGTCTCACCACAACTGTTCAAATCAAGGCACTGGACCTTATTTTTGGCCACAAACGATTGCATTTTCGAATTCTTCGTCGAAAATTAGCCTAAGAATAGTCAATCTAAGATGCTTTTTGAACCTTGCCATTACTTCAAATATAACTCGGGAGATCGAGTGTCCAAATATACTGAAATAAGCTGTTAGCATGTGGTTGGACTTTTAATCTGCAGCATCAATATGAGTATCATTTGAAGTCTTGATTCAATTTTAAACAGGTCATTCTTAGGCTAATTTTCGACGAAGAATTCGAAAATGCAATCGTTTGTGGCCAAAAATAAGGTACAGTGCCTTGATTTGAACAGTTGTGGTGAGATTGTGCGATTTTTCACCTTCTTCTTCAATAATAGCCTCCCTAATGCCAAATTTGAACCATGTAAATGAAACATGTTATACGCCAAAAAAAACTAGACATCAAGCGCTACATTTTAGGAACACACCACACCAGTGCTTGTGCCTTAGAAGCAGTTAAAAATGGTTGCATAGTTGGAGGAGCATGATTTTTCAAACTGCCGACCTCGATTTGGGGCAGAAGGAAGGGTTTGATCAAGTTAAAATGTTCTACGCGGTTTCCGAATATTATAGTGATTTGGGGCTAAAAGCGGGTTTCTGCCCTGTTTTTGCCCTAAAATAGTGATTTTCGGTGATTTTTCGACTTTTTAGCCTCCCCCTCCCTTCCAAAGGGGAGGGCGACCGCAAACATTGTTATTTTTTGATTCACTGGAGTCTGGCGAGAATTTTATTAGAACACTTCACCAGTGTCAGACCACCTATTTGGTGTGAAAAAAAATAAGTAGTCGAAAAACCATGAAAAAATGGTAAATGGTGAAAACACCGAATTTTTTTCTCATAGTTGGGGAATATCGAAAAATTCAAGAATTTGAGGTGGGCCGAGTTTTAAGCCAAAAAAATCGAAAAAAATTTCCACGTCAAAAAAGAGTTTGCCATTTTTATACTTTGAACCCACTTTTCAGAGCTTGAATGAGCCCGGATGGGGTTGTCGTAGTGGACTTTTTTGTAGCCCCATCGATTATCTATCCAACCATGCATATAGTTTTGAAAGTTTGTAACACACTTTTCTAGTGTAAAAATGTCAAAAAGTGCCATTTTTCATTTTTTTCAATATTTGGGTCACCCTAACTTTTCATCAGGTGGGGAAGGTCACCCTAATTTTTTGGCTTTGCGAGTTTTTGGCCATAAGAAGTTTATACACCAAGTTTGAGCGAAATCGAAGAGGTCACTTGCAAATTTTGTCCCGCTTGGTGTGGAATCGTCGATTTATGAAACCATTAAGAACAGAAATGATGTTTAACATCAATTTACAACGCCAAAAGTAAGAATTTTGCTGGAAATTTTGGTATTTTGACCAAAAAATTTATCCTTTGGATAAATTTATCCCGAGGAACATAAATAGACTGTAAATAAATTAAGAAACAACCAGTTGCATTTAATCCTGGAACCAATTGTTTGTCGCCTATAACAAATCACACTACATTCAAAGCTGATTTTCGAACATTTCTTTTCTCAATTTATACCTAAAAAACACAGTAGAGATATTATTTTAAATAAAATCTCATTGTACAAATGTTTCAAATTCGAGTGTCACACAAATGCACGAAATTTTCGAAGAATGGCCGTAATAAGTGTTCTTTTTCAATTCAAATTCAATAAATTTCAAGAGTTTATCAATAGAAAGAAAATAATTTAATTCAAAATAAAAACTCGATTTTTAACTAAATAGTGTAAACACAATGTAAGTTATGAAATTGTTCCTTTTCACTGAAATGACAGTTGACTTCACACCAATTGCATTCAGCTGTGTTTGAAATGTCATAAAATAGTAAATTCGGAATATCCACAAATTTTCAACGTGTAGAATAGCATTTCTCCACGTGTAGAATGTACGGAACAGATCGCTTGATGCAGTTTGTATGATAAAAATCCAAGGGGTGAAAAATGTAAAAATTATTTTTATCAAAAATTGGTTCAAAATGTTTTTATTATCAAAATTTATGATGAAAAAGCAGCGAATTTAACACTATGATTGTTCTTGGGGCACCCAGGGCCCCCAGCGAACTTTAAAGTTGAATAAAAGTATTAAACAGTGTATAAACCAACCGGAGTTAAGTCTCATTGTATAGATTGAACATTTCTCTACACGAATGAAAAAAAAACATATGCATATGTGTGAGTATGTGTAAAATACAGCCTGCCGCGAAACTTGTTACGCTGTTGTTCTTGGGGGACCACAGGGCCCCATGGCTATTTTATATTATAACTGGAATATGATAAGAGATAACGACTTAATGTCTGTGGTGAAGTTGTAGTACTCAAGCTGTTCTACAACTTTGCCGAAGACACCAAGTCGTTATCTCTTATCAGTTTCGCGGAATACGCGAGAAACCGCAGAAAACCGCGAAAAAACGCGTTTTTTTCCTTATCATTTTTCACGGAACTGATAAGAGATAACGAGATGGTGTCTAAGGCAAAGTTGTAGTTCTGGTCGAGGACTACAATTATTCTGATTCATTATTCCGTTATCTCCTATCAATTACGCGAGAAACCGCAAAAAACCGCGAAAAAACGCGTTTTTTTCCTTATCGTTTTTTCACGGAACTGATAAGAGTTAACGAAATAACGACACTGCGCCTTCTTGACAGTTCTCATATATATGAGCCCAGAAGCGCCAACTGGTGCAAGAACATGTAATAGAACCGTTGTATACCAATAGTATTCAGACGCTTACACGTTGGGTATACTGTTATTGACTGTTTTGAATAGTAGCTCTTTCACATAAAAACATAAAAATCTGCTTGCATTACACTGATATCTCTCTTATTCCATTGATGATTTTTCCAAAAGAGAAAAAAAAATATTTCAAGCCTCAATTGCACAGCATATCACTATTAGAATCATTGTGTCGACATGAATCAACCAATAAACAAACCAAAACAAACACAAACCACACAATGAAATACCACGTTTGTATAAATATAGCAATCACTTGAAGAGAAAAACTCAAAAAAACATGTTTCAATAAAAAACAATATTCTAATATTTTAGAAAATATAAAATTAAATGAAATTTTTGTGTTTTCACGTGTTTTCATCAACATGAATAACTGCGACAAATGTCACTTCATGTTGTCATTGAAACAATCGGAACGTGGAACGTCAACAAATGAACTGACATTTGTTCGCAATTCTTAAGTTACTCTTGTGTTGACAAAAGCACGCAAAAACACGAGAAAAATGTTTGATTTTACGTTTTAAAATAACAAGATTAAATTCTTGCATTAAAAAAAAATTATTCGCGCTTTTTAATAAAAATAAACTCAAAATATTTCTTGAGAACAGAAAACCGCTCAATAAGCAATTGACACATGTATATATGTATACAAATATATAGCTTTTGAGTTTGACGTACGTTGTGCTTGTAGTACTTGTTCTTGCACCAGTTGGCGTTGACGTAAGAAGGCATAGCGTCGCGAAATAATGAATCGGAACAATTGTAGTACTCAACCAGAAATACAACTTTGCCTTAGACGCCATCTCGTTATCTCTTATCAGTTCCGTGAAAAATGATAAGGAAAAAAACGCGTTTTTTCGCGATTTTCTGCGGTTTCTCGCGTATTCCATGAAACTGATAAAAGATAACGACTTGGTAACTTCGGCAAAGTTGTAGAGCAGCTTGAGTACTACAACTTCACCACAGACATCAAGTCGTTATCTCTTATCAGTTACGCGAAAAAACGCGAAAAATTCGAGTTTTTGATAATCATTTTTCGCGAAACTGATAAGAGATAACGATTTCATGTCTATGGTGAACTTGTAGTACTCAAGCTGCTCTACATTTCTGTCGAAGAGGCAAGTCTCTTACTTCTTATCATCTTCACTAAAACGATGTGGGAAAATTTTGCGATTTTCGCGTTTTTTCGCGTTTTTTGCGGAACTGATAAGAGATAAGCAATATTTGTTACACCAAAATTATAGCAAACTTTGAGTATTACATCTTTGTTGCAGACACTAATTTGTTATCTCTTATCACAGTCCAGATTTCATATGAAGTATCTTGGGGGCCCTGGAGTCCCCCAAGAACAGTAATATGTTGCAAATATGAAGAAGAGTCATAGTGTTAAGCAACAAATTGAAGTTTCAGTGCAAATATTGTATTTTTGGGTCATACATTTTTTGTTACCTCTCGGATTTTTACCCCTCCGAATAATTTTTTTTTTCAAATATTTTGGTGTGAAAAAATATTTGAAATACTTTTAACACTATTAATAGCCGGAATGGAGTTTAGCATCAATTTCCTATGTGATAGGTATAAATTTTATCAAAAAATTTGGTCTTATGACTAGACCTCCCAGATGCATTTCGGCTCAAATCGGGAATTTTGTTGCTCAAAAGCGGGAAAAATGGGTCGAAATCGGGATTTTTTCAGTATCAATAATTTCACTGTAAAATGCATCTGAGAGACCTAATTTAACATTACCTTTTAAGCTGAAGCAACAAATTTCCAGAACAAATGACTCGAAATAGATAACTGTAACAAAAAATCATTGACGATGCAAGAAAGAAGAAAGAAGAAAACAGTATTTTTGTGTATTCAAATACATTTTTAATTTCGCATGTTTTTTTTATTTTAATCAGTAAACGATAAGTTCGTACGTAAATATAATATCGTAATCATCAAAACTGAATGTAAACATCAGAGGTCAGCATTCTCGTCACAGCATGTGTTTGACTTTTTTGCGTCCTATATTAGATATTCGATCTATAGCTTATGAAATCACACGACACACTGATTGAAATTACAATAAGTGTGAATCGCGACAAGCAAAACTGCAACAATACATAATTGTTCTGGTGTTGGAGACAGCATGTCTGGCAATGCATACTGATTTACATACTCATTCCAAACAAAAGACCCGAGTATACAGTTTTTGTTTATTAATCGATATTTTGTGTAATCTTTTGTTCAATGCACGTTTTACTTAGTCGCCATGACTCAAAATCTGGAGACATCATTTTTGCTGACAAATGCAAAATCGACAGATGTTTTTAAAGCTTTTTGGAGAAAAAAATCACAACGCAATTGGCCCACATTTGATTGTTGATATCAATGTATTTCGTAATTCAAATTCTGAGAAGTTATGAAAAAAAGAGATTGATTATTCGTAAGTGAAAAAACGATTTATTTGTATACCATGAAGAAATTTTAAGAAAAAAAACTTAAATCAGGAGAATTTTGGCCCAGATCGGGAATTTGGTCCAATAATCGGGAAGGCGAGAATCGTGATGAAAATCGGGAAATTCTCGCCTAGAAATCGGGAATGAGAGGTCTACTTATGACGAAAATCCATTTTACCCCTCGGATTAAATCCATCCCGAACAACATAAATTGGCCGTTAATTTTTTATAATTTTTATTTGGGAAAACTAGCATAACATTCACTTTCCAAATCATAGCATTTGGAAATTGTAGTGCCTTTTGTTACATACGAATGTGCAACGATCAATTTGGCTGTATCGTCTCGGCACGACAATTTTAAAATATTTGGGTACGTTTTTCCGGAGCAAACGAAATATTTGAAAATTGTCGTGCCGAGGTGGTGTAGAGACTATACAATTCGGGCACGACAATTTTCTCACATTTTTTGTTAAATTTGTTTTTATCAAAAAAGAAAATTATTTCTTCTTGAATTACTTGATTTTCTTGATTCAATGATGAAATCCAAAACAACATGGAAAATTTTGAAAATCACAGATTTCCAAGAGCCGTTCATATCGAATTCGTGTTGGATTCATGTGATTCGTCTTAGCTGACTATGTTCATTTTCAGATTATTTTCATTTTTTGCGGACCTTATAAAAGATAAGAGATAACTGTCCACAGCAAGGTATATAACTGGCGAAGACTTCAAACCGTTGTCTTCTATTAGTTCCATAAAAAACGCTAGGGGCTGGGAACAAGTTGTGAGATTCACATAGATTCGCATATATTCATGCGTTCGTGGCTTTGTTATTGTTGTTGTACACTCACTGCGCTGCGAATGTCTCGTATACACAATCACACGAATTCACAAATATTCGTACGGATTCGTCTCAAGCGCTTGTGTTCTTACCCCCTAGAAAAAACGTTTATTTCAACATAAACGGTTTTAACTCAAATCCACCCACAATTATTATTTTTTCACCGATTTTCAAAATATTGCTAAAATATCTTATTTAAATGGAAAAATAAGATCTGCATACTCATTTTTTTCAATTGTCCACTAGTTTTCCCGGAATTCTATTTTGATTTTGTGATTTTCAGTGCAAAATCGACGAAAAAAAGTGGAAATTAAAAAAAAAAGACGCAAAAACTCACTTTTTCAACAAAATAAAATTATGAAGTGCTGTAACTTGAAAATAATTCCAACAACTTTAGATCCGTCAGGATCACTGAATAGTGGCATCCTTTAAGAATCAGCGGTTTATGATCCTTAAAGGATGCCACTATTCAGCATAATGATATTATCACTCGTTAAGTTTTTTTTACCAAGGTTTGTTACTTGTCAAAAAGCGTTACATATATGTAACACGGGGTTGATTCGAGTTAAGTTCAACTTCGATAACTTTTCTACGAAAAAATAGTTCTCTTTGAAAATATTGAAAACTAATTGATAAATATTTATTTTCAGGCTCCATCCATCAAGGACACAATATGGTAAATATATCCTTAAAAATAATAAATGCAGTATGAATATTATAATATAAAAAAATGATATAATTGGGCTAACTAAATGAAAGAATTCACAAATTCTAGAAACGCTATTTCGTTATAAATTTTTCATTCGCAAGAGTAAGGAATCGTAGAGATTTGATTATAATAATCAGAGTAAAATCATGATTTTCGTAGACAACATTTGAAAAATCCATTTGTGACATTGGACACTTGTATAAATGTTTTGCTTGGCCCTATTTATAACATTTTTTAAGCAATCCGAACGAAAATAATTGAATTAGGAACTATCTAATCATCAAATGAATTAGGAACTATCCAATTTGGGCTATAGAGGAAACTGTTCCTTATACACTTTTAGACTGATTATTGAACAATTATGCCTGATCCAAAATACAAGATAATGCATACAGCGGTAGCATCCAACATCATCCAAAATTGTTGAACATTTGTTTTGTATTTAAAATATCAGAGCAACTACATTTTTGTTGTTTGGTGTGTACGACGCCCTACTTCGATAATCTCTACCAGTGATTGAAATAATGAAATCCGTTTTTTAAGTGTAAGCATATACCTCATAATTCAATGCGTTTGTACATATAATGAGGAAACGTCCACCAGTTTGATGCCTTAAACATAAGATAACACAATCTACTGTATATTATTACTTTCATAAATTTGAACTTTTCACTCTCCAAAAGCCAAATGCGTTTTTATGTCTATGCTTGGCAATCGCAATTCCTTATTTCAATCAACTATAGTGCATTGTATATGTCCTCACTTAATTTTCATACAAATGGAATTTTATCAATTTCCATTAGACTGTATTAACAACACAACGTTTATTTTTGTAAAACCTTAAACCCATTGATTTTGATATGGATGCCAAAAATGAAGTTAACTTCTGCAATATTTAAAGAACCATTCAAAATGTACAGTTTTGGCAGTCTCCAATTGAAAGTGGTTATTTATTTGTCAGCGAAAAATCAAAATGAAAAAAGTGTCATGGTGATCATAGTACGAAAAGTGGGGTTTTAACGGAAATGTTAAGACCCTTGATTCTCCGTAGAAACTTCGGCAGACTGTAAAACAGAGCTAATGTGAATGATGCATCTTTGAAAAACGCGAACATTATGGTCATGTGAACTTTAACGGCTCCTTTGTCAGAATTAACAGATATTCTGGATGTCATGAAATATTTCCAGCCTACAAATATTATACCCAATTTGCATGCGTTGTTGCGTTTACTTACATGCGTTGTTGTGTTTTTCTGAGTTTTGCACTTTCTTTCCACTTCATACACGGAAATTACAATCCAAGAATGTTAATTCAAACGACCACATCTAACAAAAAGAATTGGTTGAGGCATCACTTATAGTAAATTTCTAGATATACCTCAATTATTCGTTATTTTATCAATCACACTATCTATTGAGAAACATGAAATCGGTCATGAAATTGCTTCGATAATACAATCTCAAATATTTTTCGACACCTTGAAATAGTCTATGAGCAATTGCGTTCAATTTGATACACAATAGCGTTTGTTGTGTGATGTGAGTTGAAACGGCTACAGGGTATAATTTCCCCGGTCATAATTCCACCGAATTTCGGACCAAAAATTTCCCCAAAATCCAAAAATTCATCTCCATTCATTTTGTATGAGGGAAGTTATGACCGGGGAAAATATGACCGTCACCAGTTGAAACAAAAGCTAAACTAATCGGAACAATTTGTGTCCTTTTGTCATTTTCATATTTGATTGAATCTTTTTCTTTTCTCATTGCTGAAATTACAATACACTGAGAAAAGATTTTTTGAAAAATGGCTAGTTTCCAACCTTTTTTATATGGATATTGTGAATTGTCAAAATTTTCTGCAATATGATATTACCAAAAAAGTTAGAAATAATAATCTCAACCAAGGGCAAAATAATGCAATCTAGTACAAAAATAATCCCAAATAATCCTTCGGAATTCTCAATAATGCTCAATAATGCTATTCATAATACCAATAAATAATAGCGAACTATGGTCAAGTAATTGATACTTGCGTGCATTTGAATGCCTTGAAAACAAAGTGGGTCGATTAGATATGAATTGGTGAGACCAAGAAGAACACAAGTGTCAAACGGCGTAGCAATAAAGAGAAGTATATTTTACTGCAACTAACAATGGTTGAAAGAATGTATGTTAATTTTTGGCGGGTCGTCCCGGTTTTTCACGGTTTCCGCGTAACTGATAAGAGATAACAACTAGTTGTCTTCGAAAAAGTTGTAGTACTTGAGATCTTCTATAACATTGCTGAAGACAATTATCTCTTATCTCTTATCAATTGGGCGAAAATCAAAAACATCGGCCTATGTCATGTTTTTTTTATCATCCTTCGCGTTTTCTGCGAAACTCATAGGAGATGAGTTAGAACTGTTGTTCAGCGAAAAACGCAAAAAATCGCAATTGTACAACAAAATTCGTGTTTTTACCCGGACCGATATAAGAGAGATACTCGGCGTCTTCAGCAAATTTATAGTGCTTGAGGCCTTTCGCAACTTTGCTTCAGACAGTTTCCACTCATCTCCTATGAGTTTCGCAGAAAACTCGAAGGATGATAAAAAAACATGCCATAGGCCGATGTTTTTGATTTTCGTCCAATTGATAAGAGATAAGAGATAATTTTCTTCAGCAATGTTATAGAAGATCTTGAGTACTACAACTTTTTCCAAGACAACTAGTTGTTATCTCTTATCAGCTACGCGGAAACCGTGAAAAACCGGGACGACCCGCCAAAAATGAACATACATTCTTTCAACCATTGTTAGTTGCAGTAAAATATATTTCTCTTTATTGCTACGACGTTTGAAAAACTTGTGTTCTTCTAGGTCTCACTAATTCTTATATCTAACTTTGTTTTTAAGGCATTCAAATGCATGCAAGCATCAATTGCTTGACCATTCGCTATTCTATTCGCTATTATTTATTGATATTATGAATAGCATTATTGAGCAGTATTGAGAATTCCGAAGGATTATTCGGGATTATTTTTGTACTAGATTGCATTATTTGAATTGAACCCGTGAGCATAAAAACAACGTATTGACTCTTCGCCGATGAATACGAAACGCAAAAAAAAACGCCGAACAAAGTGAAACACCAATCTGTTATTGGATCAATATGAAGCATGAAATCGTTGGCTACTATTTTATTCACGTTGCACTTTGTTTCGAAGCGCGGCAAGTGTTTCATTTTGTTCCAGTAACAGAACGTTGTATCACTTTGTTCGGCGACGCGCTCAATGTACTGTTTTGGAAAAATATGCATGATTTGATACAGTTTTGAGTCCATTGGTATGATGATTCATTTTAACACAACACCCATTCTATTTCGCTCACACTTACGTGCACTTTAACGTTGCTGAAACATGTACGTTCTTGTTTCTTTACTGCGCACATCTTTTTAACAGTGAAGCAGACTACTTTGTTATACGGGTAAAAATTGCACGTAAGTGTGAGCGAAATAGAATGGGTGTTTTGCGTCCGTGTTTTGGCCATGTATAGATTTCACTATATAAACCAATGTATTCACAGCGGCGTGAACCCGCGTTCCGAGGATTTCATACAAACTTCCCATGTAGACGATCCGAAATAGGCAACAGTCGAAAAAAAAAGTTTAAATTTTTTTTCGATTTTCATATAGTATTTTTTTCTGCTCTATTGGTGTTATCGACACATCGAAATTCGCGCTCCTTATCAGTTTATTTTCACTTCATAAACAAATCACGACCAAAACCACCATTAAAATGAATCATCATACCAATGGACTCAAAAGTGTATCAAACATTTTTGTTTCAATTAAAGTGAAACACAATTTCTATAGTCAGCCGATATTTCACGATTCACTTTCAAGCGAACAGAATTTATGTTGCACTCGCACAAAACTGTATCGAATCATGCATATTTTTTCAAAACAGTACATTGAGCGCGTCGCCGAACAAAGTGATACAACGTTCTGTTACTGGAACAAAATGAAACACTTGCCGCGCTTCGAAACAAAGCGCAACGTAAATAAAATAGTGGCCAACGATTTCATGTTTCATATTGATCCAATAACAGATTGGTGTTTCACTTTGTTCGGCGATTTTTTTGCGTTTCGTATTCATCGGCGAAGAGTCAATACGTTGTTTTTATGCTCACGGGTTCAATTATACAAATCTAGTACTTTCCCCCTTGATCTCAACCTTTAATGAGTTTGATGTAAGTGTTACTCAGGGACTCTTTCACTCGGGCTCTAGAGCGCCAAACACTCTTGAGTATTTCCATAAAAACCTGTATCGGAACATCTGAAATCAGACGATAAGCACTCAAAGAAAACTTCGATACATACTTAGCATTTATAAAAAGAAAAAGTGAATCGAACATTCCGATTCGCTTCGCTCACCATACAAATACCATTTCTTTTGGTCCTTCTTCAAATTTGAAGATTTCAAAAATATTTTGTGCTTGGGTGCAAGCGAAGCAAAAAAACTATTGCCGTTAATTCTAGTGAGTAGTAATTTTATAAAAGTAAACATGAACGTTTTGGCGTCGAATACGGACAAGCTTTGTTTGAAAAATTGTCGAGTAAATTATTAATATTATGAAATTAATAACTAAGCATCCTATTCTTGCACCTAGTTTAATGACTACTAATGGTTGTCAAACCCGTTGTAAAGCCATGAAAAATCTTCCAGAACCAGTCCAATCTGTTGTGTCTGAAAACGAATTTTTTTAAAAATGTCTTGTGTTACAGCAGCAACGCAACATCCACCGAAGCAATCAAATTCAAAATTCACAACCGCAAATACAGTCTCAGATGCAGCCTCAAGTACAAACTCACTTGCAACAAATACCACAGCGTGGGATGAACAGCACAAATTCACAATCACAAATGCATACAAACCAAACACAACAAATTTTATCAAATCAATCGCAACAGGTACATCATCCACAAAATCAACA
This sequence comes from Sitodiplosis mosellana, assembly GCF_009176505.1. Classification (NCBI taxonomy): domain Eukaryota; kingdom Metazoa; phylum Arthropoda; class Insecta; order Diptera; family Cecidomyiidae; genus Sitodiplosis; species Sitodiplosis mosellana. The sequence goes on from NW_022595289.1 coordinate 535,934, forward strand.
TCAACAGGTGATGAAAATTAGATAATTTTGATGGTGGAAGTCAGCCAAAGTCTTCGTTTTTTCTCAACGTGTTGATCAAAACACCCTTTCAATTCAATTACAGTCGAAGAAAGCTCGATATTTCCAAGCAATGTTTGATTATGATCCTAGTACAATGAGCCCAAATCCAGATGGCTGCGAAGAAGAGTTACCATTTCAAGAAGGAGATGTAATTAAGGTAGTTAAGAGACAAAATTATTCTCCAAGTGTATATGTGTATATGTGTATATGTGTGTTTTCTTCTGTCTTGTTGTCTCCGTAATATCTCGTTTCTATTATATTGCAAATTTTCATTGCAAATTCAGTATTAGTTTTGAATGCAGTCAAACTGAACACTACACTATTGAACAATTGCAATTACTATTATTACATTGAAAATATTGGATGTTGATAACAATGTTTAATATAATCCCGACCGAAGCTGATTCACCTCAGGTTCCTTTCTCGGTAGGGATTATTCCGGTCATGGTCATGGTCATCGTTGGTTCCGTTCAATGTTGAATAAAAGTTTCTTTATAAGCTCAGAACTATTACAAAGAAATGAAATTTCAGCTTTGAGGACATTTCAATAAGGTATATCAGATATGTACACATATTACGGTGCACTGTACTCATAAATATTAGAGGGCTTATTTCTTTATAGCTATGCCGTAATAATGCTTAGGTTCAAGTTTATTTATCAAAATCACAGTTTTCTCCCTCAAAAATGGACGGTCAAGATAGTGTAGAGTTGCCAAAAAATGGGAATATTTTACGATTTCCATTAAATTCATACCATACCGTCTTGTATTAACACCAGTGATGGAATGGCATACGCCACCGTAGTCCATTCACTGGTTTATGCAGAATGTAAGCGTAAGCCAACCATAAGCAATGAATGCGTTTAAATACGTTTGACGTCATTTGACATCTGGATAATTTGTGTTGACTTACGCCAGCTTCTAACAACACTGATTAACACTCTAAAACTTGTTTACATCAAGTTTTGGGAGAGCAAACAATTGAATATGTCGATACATGAAATTTGGCCTACACATTGAAAAGGAATAGCTAAAGGGTGTTTCAACAAGCTCGCAAAAAGATATTTTTATTTTTATTTTATTTGTTAAATAAAACACACAAATTCGATTCGAATTGCTCAAACCTTCATTGGATGTTGTAGTTCGGTCCATTACAAACATGTTTCAAAGTGAATATTATGCAAATGACTGTATGGCGCATTTTAATTATGGCCTGTTTTAGGGCCAAATTTCACCAATTTTTTTTGTAAAAACGGCTCGAATAATGGTATAAAAATGCATTAAATGTGGACTTACACATCTCAAAACGCAGCTATGGCACTCGCAGTTAACTAATCTATCACCGAACAGCCAAAACAATGGTCCAATTTTGAGTAATTTGTGAATTGAGTGTCCAACCTATGCATTTGGCGTCCAAATTTTCGGACATTTTTGAAGCTCGATTCAGATTAAGTTGTTTTTTGACGTATTTTCAAGGACATATCATCGTTGAATCGAGTTTTCTTTACAATCAATGCCCCCAGCTGTCATTTGAGAGTATAAAGAGATTTTTTTTGTAATTGGCCTTCGGGCAGAATGTTAGCGAATCATTGCACGCGAACATTATGTAAGCAGATTCGTTAGCCGAATACGATAAATAATAAATAAATAAATAATAAAGCCTAATAATTGCCAACGCCATTTTATGCAAAATTGGCCAAAGTCAGCGATGATGGCCAAAAACGGCGTATATAGCCAATATATAAAAAAACGGTGCGGAATTTTGCTTTTGTTGTTGAGGTGAATTTTTGGCTCAAACTAAGATAAAAACTTTTAAGAATAAAAAAACGAGAAAAATTAGTTTTTAAGAGGTAAAACGCAAGATTTTAATTTTGAATTTTTAAGAACATTGTGATTTTTTTGAAATTGAAAAATATCCCCATTTTTGTAGTGGAATTTCACGATTTGAACGCGCCAATTTTTTGTCAATAAATCTGTCATAGACTGAGGCTTTCAAATGACAGTTCCGGTCAGCCATCTTGGATTCCCTATTGAAAAACTTTTTGCGTGCCTGTTGAAACACCTTTTAGATGGAAACTGATACGGTTGTTAATTTTTTCCCTATCCTTCCACTGATAAACCATCATAGGTATCTTAGTATTTAAGAGTGAGAGGTATTTCACACAGTATAGTGTGAGCACTCATCCAAATATACCACCACAAAAATGCATGCCCCAATAACTAGTCTGATTTATTCTAAACACCCCCGAAGAACCGACAGACTCCAACAGCCTCGGGCGTCCTGTGGCCTTTGCCGTAATTGTTTGAAATCGAGGCGTACTCGGAAGTTTACTTCCATCCAAACTCCAAATTTCAATCCTATTCTGTTCTTAGTTTGCATTTCTTGTCACTTTTCTTACACAGTAGATCACTTCTTCAAAAGACAATAAAATTAATTCTTTATGTTTATGTGTACGAGTGTCTAAATGTTGTGTGTTTTTGTCTTTTCGCTGGAATATATGGAAAAAGTCACTACCGTGCGTTTTAAAAGCCTACCCGGTCACACAACAAAAATTGATTTTCAAATTAATGTAATATTGACGTAATTTCCACTTCCGTTTCAACAGAAAATAGAAAATAATCGCTTCCAACTGCCGCTCTACAATATTCTTATCATGATCCGGAACACATGACGAATGTTATTGCATGAAATTTTGCATTTCAAATTACAATTAGTTTTTTTTTCCTCAGATTGTGTGATCTTTAAATACGTTCAGTATGGTTGAAAGAATGGGTTTATTTCATATAGTCTGGTATCTCTACCATCCTTAAAGCCAATGTAACAATCTGGAAATGCATACATATATGCAACATACGAAATGATGAAAAATAGATAAATAGTAATTAAAATTTGTAACCAACCCAGACTCTTATTCGTTTACAAATTGTAAATTACAATCAGAATCAAACACGCGCAGGGTGTTGGTTTCCGGTTTTGCCCTCATCTGGCCATTTCCCTCCATCGAATGGTTTTCATAGAAGTGATAATATTTTTTTGGTCTTCACTTTTTTCCTGAGAGCGGTTTACACTAGATAAAATAGTTTTCAAAATTTGATTTTCTTCAAGCCTTTTTTGTTACAAAGGAAAATATTACTGTTTGGTCTTCACAAGGTGTTCAAGACCTCCAAGAAGAATTTGAGACGTGCGCATGTCTGAATCAGAATCGCGTGTTGCAAAATTAGTTCGGTATCGTTTCGAGTATCGAGTAATAATAAAAGAAATCTAACTAATTTAGTAAAATTGGGTTATGACTTTTGAGGCGCACTGTAGACTGACGATGAAACGATGAAAAATTACCTGTTAAAAGATACCTTATGGTAGTTTAATGCAAACTTGAACAACCAAAATTTAAATTATTAATGAAAATTAAAGGTGATAGGTGATAAGGATCAAGATGGTTTTTACTGGGGAGAACTACGAGGTCGTCGTGGTTTCGTACCGCACAATATGGTGTCGGAGATGGATGAAAATCCAGTTGGGCCTCAAGGAGCAAACACAAGTGGAACAATGGGAATAGGCCGGAACACAACTGGCACAGGTAGCGGTCTTCAACAAAGTGTGCGCAACGTTAGCCGCGAACGATGGGGTGATATATATTGCAATATGCCTGTGAAACGAATGATTGCGCTATATGATTACGACCCACAAGAACTTAGTCCGAATGTTGATGCTGAAGTACGTTTAAATAATCATATTATTTTCTATATCGCTATCCTCGCAAACACAAACACTTTTACACTGAAACTCACACTCTCACTAAAAAACTGAACGATAGGCGGATACATACAATAACCTTCCAATCTGTTTACCGGCCTGAAAAATGTGTTGAGAAAATAATATTTTTGATATGTCTTATTTTTCTATATCGAAAATTCCGTGCCAACAAATCAAATGCCAAATGAAGCAAGTGGAATTATGTTTTAAAACTGGCGAAGTAATTCTTGTATATGGTGACATGGATGAAGATGGATTTTTTATGGGAGAATTGGATGGTGTTCGTGGTTTGGTGAGTTGCATTTTGAAAAATTCTCTGTCGATGTTACACTTCAAAAAAAAATCTTTCGTTTTTGTATCGTTTAAATATACTGTCAGAATACGTATTATTTCCAATCTCAATGATTCAATTTTGGAATTGTTGAACACATTTTTTTGACTTTTTCCAATAACACGGTCTTCTTTCAATCTCACTCATAGATATGAGTTGAATTTCGTGAAGTTGATCATTATTTGATATTTATAGAATACGGAACTTTGATAAACGTGTACCAAGAGGACGTGCGTGCGTGCACGCGCGTGCGTAATCGCACCAAAACGTAATTTAAGCGTCTGAACTGTTTCAAACAGATTTAACTCGAAATTGGGAACAACAAATGGCGTTTGTTTTTGTTTTATTTTTCATTTTCCTTTGACCGCATTGTTTTCCGTGTGTTTTTTTTCTCTGTTTTGTCTCTCTTCTCTATGAACTGAAACAAATGCCGTCCTAGACACTCAATTTTCGAAGCCTACAAGAAAATAAATCACAAAAGAAATTGTCGTCAGCGATCGTAATATGCGGTTGTTGATTTTTGATCGATTTGAACGTCTTCCTTCAGTCGCTGATTTGCTTATTTACCAATTAGGTACCATCCAATTTTCTGACTGAAGCACCTGAACAATATAACAATCAGACTGGAAGTGCAAGTACAAGTGGAGTTAATACACAGAGAAACCAAAACTCTACCAATACTTCATTAAATTCAAATCAGCGTAACAGTCAACCATCTGGGCCAGGCGCCAGAGGACCACCTCCACCACCACGCGAAATTGGTTCCATAGGTAAGTCAGCCTTTTCTAGTGGAAACGGCAGATCAATTTGTGTAAACGATTAAAAATACGTGAATGTGTTGATGTTAAGTTAAGATTATGTGGTTCATAAGCCCTAAAATCGAGAACCTATAAATCAAATGATCTGACAACATTCAAACTACGCAGGTGTTAGTCCAGGTATGATGAATTCTGGATTAAATCAGTTGACTCAACGCCCAGGTCTAGGGAATGCAGTTGGCGGTAGTTCCATGCGAGGTACGTCTTCCCTCCTTATTCGATAACTTTGAAATCTTTTATGCGATCAGAGAATCACATACGAGTTGTATACAATACAAGATCCGACCACCACACATCATACCGAATGGAGTCCCAATAAGGTTCCACCTCCAATATTTCATTTAAACACTAAATCATCACTCATATTTGAACCCGTGAGCATAAAAACCAATTACAAAAAAAATCGCCGATCAAAACGTAACATAGATTTGTCGGCGTAACATACCAGTGTACAATTTGTTCCGAATTGAACGAGGTGTTTCGCTTTGTTCGGCGACGTTTTTATAAGTCGTTTTTATGCACACGGGTTCATTTGAGGTTTATGTATAAAATGAGTTTATGAAAAATCCATATTAAACAAGCATCTGTACCGCCAGAAATGATCATAGTTTAGTGAATCGAAATCGAAGAATCGATACTTGAGAAAACACACACCATGAATCTTCGCTCAACAAGAATGTAACATGTATTAAAGTACGCTTTGATGTAACTCTAATTGAGTGGTTTGGAGCGAAAATGTAATACAGAAAAGATACGTGGAAAAATGTCAAATGAAAAGAGATAGCTATATAGTGAACAATAGTTTACTATACAGTTATCTATAGCTATCCCTTTTCCACTCAGCTGGCCTTTCATTTTTCGCACGATTGAGTAAGGCCTTTTTGGGCCGTTGTCAATCGGCTTCCATTTACTTATTCATAAATCAGTCTTATCTTTTAATTAGTCGAGAACCAAATTTTATGTAGAACTTAGCTAACTATCGTTGTACCCTAAACGTTCCTGTACATACAGTCATGGAAATTTAATTAGGACCCATTTAATAGATTTCAAATTTCATAATAAATTCGAAAAGTTACAGACCAAACTATGATTCTTCCACGATTTTTCATACAAAAAATGCTATAAAGTTTAGTTTGGTCTGTAACTTTTCGAATTTGTTAAGAAATTTGAAATCTATTAAATGGTAATGTGCAAAAAATGTATTTCAATTAAATACGACCATCGGTGGAGTGAATTTTGTCAAACAAATGATAAATTTTCCGATTTTTCGAAAAAATTTGTCATTTTTTGTATGGAAGGTCTTATTTATTTTTCCCGCAGTTTTTGGGCAATTTCATCAATAAATGATATCCATTACCGAAAATAATGAAATTGATAGTCTAGTCCATTTATAAAAACTTCAAATATTCTCATAAACATCATTTCATGAATATTTTTTTATAAAATAACAGAATTAATGGGAAAAAACTGAAATTTCAATGCCGGTCCTAATTAAATTTCCATGACTGTAGATGTATGTATTTGAAGCATACAGCGGAACAATGCCAAATGCAGGAATGTGACATTTGATCGCTTTTAAAATTTAATTGAAATAGTATATTATTCTGAACTATTTTCATGGCCATCATCTTATTAATTGAATTAGCGATTACTTTTCAACCGAAACCAACTTTGGTTCGTGCAAAAATATTCACTTCTTTTCAAACACTTAGATACAAAGCGTTTGCCACAGCAACGAACGCACCTTCAAAAATGTCGATGAAGTCATGTCAATGCATACAGTTCCTCCGCAAATAATATTCGCACAGCGTTCCTATACAAATCATACAACATAGCACTAATCTAAAATGTTCATATTGATTTTCACCATTGTTTCGACAAACTTAAAGCCATGTCTCAAGTTTTATTTTGAAAAAGAAATTCCGCGACATGAAACATCATCGAAATTCGGTCGTTATGATTTTTTATGCAGACTAATTCAGATTATATGTACCTACATAAAGTCTGCGTATCAATTTTGCAGATATTAACAGCATAAACTTTGCATATGGTCTGCAATAAAAGTCTACCCACTTTTGGCAGTATTTCTGATGACTGCGCAGCTTGAGCATAGGTACAAGCAGAAATTTACTTCTGTTTATTTATTGCCAATCAATTGCGAACCTTGTGCAGAGATTTCAATGTCTGTTGGGAAAGAAAATGTTTGTCGGGTTCGCTTCTTCGAGTTCATTTATTTGATTCATGATTATTCCCAGCGATGTATTTGCTTTCGCGCAATGAAATTTCATTTCAGTTAATTAGCTAAAATATTTAATCCTATCAAATTTATAACTGGTTACAAAAAACAATTTTTAGAAGTGAAAATCAGTAGTTTTTGGTCAGTTACGGTATGAAATTCATGTCGGAAGATAATTTATAATTGCTAAATATAATCGGATTATTTCAATATATAGCGTCTACTATTTGGAAATTCAATAGGTCATAATAATATAATAATGGTTGTCAATATCAGTTAAAATTTTGTTATTTAAATGTTGGTTACAACTTTGTAACAAAGAGGGTATAGACAAGTCTTAGCCATTCCGGACTGCCCAAGGAAAACACTTGTTCAGGTTAAGGGTTAATCGTTGATATTTTAATATATTTATACCAGTCAACGAATTAATTGAAGGAGATAGAAAGAAAGGAAGAAAGACAATTAAAATTTCTTATTCTTGTATAAGGAAACAGAGTTTTTTGCAGAAACTATAGTCAACAGTATAGTCAATATCTTGTTTTGAACTATAGCTAAATGACTTACAGTGCTGCTAAAATTAGTTGAACATATGTTCACATCCCGCAACTACCATCAATTTACTAATTTTGATTAGTACTTCAAACCAAAGTACTGGTCAGTACTTAGCCAAATACTAATTAAAAATGGCCAGGTAAATTTTGATTATGCACACAGCAAAATGTACTGTCATGCCTCATTAAAAAAAAATCCTATAGTATTCGCATTCTTAGCGATTCACTTTAAAATTAGTTGATAAATTGTAAAAACACAACGTCAAATTGTTCGCGAATCTCCTTGTGCTACTGCTATGAATGTGATATTGTAACTACCCAGAACAACTGATCAATGACATTTTCAAAAATCCTGACTAGCGCTTGCAATTCCTATTAATTTCTGGTGACATTTTGGTTAGATTGTGAAAAGAAGATATCTATTTAAAATTAAATTTTTGAAAAGACGAGTGTGGTTTTCTGTAACGTAAATAGGTTTGAGTGTAACTGTGATAAAGAGAGAATGTATTATACATACCGGATCGGTAGTACAGGACTTGCAATTTCATCTGGATTTGATCAAAAGTTTCACTAGTGTGAAAAGTAACACTCTACTTCATTCTCTATGAAAAATCAATGAAACTCTATGCATTAATTTTTGTATTGTGTTCAAAGGTGTCAAAGATCATGTGTATCATCGGTGATCATCGGTATTCTTTTAACAGTCAGAAGTAATTCATAATTTTAGTACTTCAAATACCACACAGTTCTACTTCAAAAAAGTTATCTCCTAGTGAAATTAAATGTCACAACAAACCCTCGAAGGTTTTTCCAGAGGAGTAGATCTTAAAAAAGAACAATCTTTTTTTTTCTTATTTCAACACCAGCAAATATAATTTTTTTTTGTATATAATTCTCTATGTATACGACTGATGAATTTTGTGTTGCTGTCGATTGAATTTTTAAAAAGCAAATATCTTTATTTATTCTGTTTGCGGAAAAGAAGAGTAAGTTTCTTTCCATTTTAGGTTTTCATCATTTTAAAATGGGAATAGGAGAGAATATGTTTATGTAGGCTGTAGTGGTTTTTCGAAATTCTCGGGAAAATATACTGTACATAAAGTTATAACTGTCTCTAGCAAAGTTATAGACGCGGTCGAGGAATACAGCTGATAACACCATTCCGTTACCTATTATCAAAAAATCGAAGATGGTGTAATACTGATTTCTGCTAGTTTGCATATTCTAGTGTTGGTGAAAATCCTGTTTCTCCCACAAAATAATGCTATAATTTCAAATACACATTGTTGTTCAACAACTAATGTATCCGAAAGACATTCTGTCTCTGGTTTAAGTTGACACAAAATAAATTTTACATGCTATCCTATTTAACATCATATGAAACGTTTTCTCTTTTATCACATATACAAACTGTCAAAATACATGTGCTCTCCTTCAACCATTTTAAAGTGGAAAAAAACTTACTCTTTCTCGTAACAAAGTCCATGAAAGACTCCCAAATCAGCCTAAAGATTTGAGTAACTTGCAATGAAAGTGGAATTACAAGAACAAGTGTGCTGAAAGCAACATAAAAAGCAAATTCATAAATACATGTTTCACTTTTACGAATTCGTTTTTTTATGTTGTCCTTTCGGATAATTATTCCTCCAATTCCACTTTTATTGCCAGTCAGGGTAGGTTTCCTCAGTATTATATAATTCCCAGCACTAGGAACTATTCTAAACTATCCTTCGGAAAACGAAAAATGATCTTTTCATATATACTTTGTTTATTTTGTTTTTGTTTTGTAAAATTTCAGATACTTATGTTCTAAATTGACTGCAGGCTAATTCTCACTAATAGAACTTTTTACTCGATGAATTGTCGGAACATAAATCGAGTGCTAGAAAGACGGAAGACAATCAATCTCCAAGTCCAACCACAATTCCAACCGATATTTGTTGATGTTTTACAAAACTTAGTTTAAAAAACATACACAAGATCAAAGAACGAAAAGCATAGTATATCCACAAAAGCATCGAGCAATCATTGCAAAACTTCAATGCGTATTGGAAAATGTGGTTAGGCTCAAGGATGAACATTGAAATATTTGTCTAGTTCACATTAACGCACTCGATCCATGTGTCGGAAGCTTTATGTGTTGAGTGTGCACAATATTTTGAAGAAGAAAAAAATGAAAATCAACTCTAATGTTTCTCTGTAACTTTGAATACAAACATCTGAAATCTACTGTTTCTGATCTGTAGGGTTCAATTTCGTTAACAATGTGCACCTCAATATTTGATATTAAAAAAAAACGAATATCAAGTATATTTTTCAGTCGATGTTTAAATATCACAAGTTCATTATGACTAATGTTGAACATAAGTTTCAGATCATAAACAGTTTTGGTTCACAGATTCACGTTGAACTTTTTAGTTTTGGCGAACAATTGTATTTTTTTCGCCTGCTCTTTACGTTGATATCGAGATTTTATTTTTATTTTTTATTTTAATGTTATAAGCTGTAAAAATCAATATTCTTGGCGATGATCACATGTGCGCGAATTCCATAATCCAATTGGAACTTTTATATAAAGTACAATTGTAGTAAAAAATTCGGTACATCCTTGGGCACATTCATTCCTTTCCGACTTACCTTTCATGATTTCCATAGTACGTGGATCAATGGAAAGTAGTTTGATTGAAAAAGCTAACACTTTGAAAACGTTTGCTTTTTCCTCAAACTTTCCCCATCAAATGTAATAATAATTTAAATATATTGAAATTATTTGGATAATAAAATTTGAAATTACATGTTCAAGTCGCGCCCATGTAATCAATCCGCTTTTTGCTATGCTGTGGTAAATGTCATGTCTTCATGTTGTTTGTTGCTAGATGCTCGTCCTACTTCCCCTTCACTGTTAGACAACACGGGCCATCCTGCCCACGAACACCAATCGCAGGTAACTAAAATCCTACTAAAAGAAACCGCTCTACTATGCTTTAACACATTCACCATTCTGAAGAAACCACATCAAACTCTTCTAACGAAAAGTCGTAATTTAATACTTGCAAAATTGATTCATTCGATCAATTATCTTCTGCATTCTTTATCATCAAAGAGTCAATCTACGAAAGAATTGGTTTGATAAAATGCAGATTTTGTTCATGCATGTGCATCCGAAAGGGGTCTTGTATAAAAGGTCAATATGAGTAAATATTTATTGTGCAGAACCTAGGGCATGTACGATATTTTTGTGAAAATTGGATGATCAACGTTATATATTTCACGGAACTATTTATTTTTTACCAAATGAGTGTGCAACTTAGAAAAGTTTTCGATCAAAACTGTTGATGCGACATATACGTGCGAAAAAATGTGTTTAAAAGCAATTTGAGATATTTTGAAAAATGGTTTTCTAAATGTTTCGCACATTTTGATATTCTACAAAGTTTTGAATTGAACAATGAATAGTATTTTATGTGGTCTTGATTTGCATATTTTCATAGTTGCATTTTCATTTAATTTGGCGAGACGTAAAAGGCTTAGAAGGCATTAGTGTCCAAGGAAAAGATCATTTGATTTTTCGTGCTTTCGTGAAAGGAATGTTCGTGGTCGAGTTAATTTAAATTATGTTTAAAGTTTGGTAGCTTTCAAACCGTCTGTTAACAAATAAACAAACGTACGTCGATAAATAATTTGTTGTTGTTGTTGTTGTTGTTGTTGTTCATTTGATCTATTGTTGAAGTTTCTTGTGGGGTTCCTGTCGTTTGTTGAGCTTTCTTTTTCATTGAAAATACAATCATGTGTTAATAAGAGTGAAACGGGCCTAAGTTACTCATTTTTGAATATTTTCGCGGATCATGACTTTTCAAATAAAACAAGATTAAAAAATGAGCGATATTCAAAACGAAAGCGAAAATTTCCGTGCGGCATATACAATATACATGTAAAAATTGTTCTTAACATTGGCTATATGTACACTGAGAAAATCTTTTCTGAAAAAATAACAGATGGCATTTGTAAATGGTTAGTTTCCAAACTTTTTTATGTGGAGGTTGCGAATTGTCCAACTTTTTCGGTAATATCGTATTGCAGAAAAAGTTTGACCATTCACAACCTCCATATAAAAAAAGTTTAGAAACTAACCATTTACAAACGCCATCTGTTATTTTTTCAGAAAAGTTTTTCTCAGTGTATCTATTTTGTGATAATATTTAAATTTTCGCAATGAATGAGGCTTCCTCTATGGTTAGAAATTGCTTGAAAACGAACATTCTTCTTTTGCCTACGTCTCACCAATTGGTGCGAAAATGAGAGTTTACCCGTTTAAGTTCAATAAATATCATTAATAAATACATTTGCTTGCATTTCTGTTTGTATATTAAGATTTTTTCTACGTGTAATTTCTGCCATTACATAAGCACCGGAAATAATTATGTTTTTGAAAATGTTGCTTCGAATGAAATTATTGACAAAAAATGTTTTAACTATTCAGAAGTGGATTATTTTAAGCAATTGCACTATGTGTAATCACACATTGTGTAATCTAATGATATACTAAAGGAAGAACAACACATGCAAATTTGAGCGGTAGAAAAATATACCTGAAATATAGTTGTGTCCTTATAATTTCTATGTTAGAAAAGAATGCCTTAGTGACTCAAGAGCTAAATATGCTACTTGGGTACCTTTCGTATAAAATGAACATATGTTCTTTCAGTTTCATTATCACTGTTGTTTCACGTTGAAGGTTTTACCATGTTACTCCAATTTTGGGCTAAGGTAAAACTAAAACTGATCACTTTCAATGTTTTATATATTCTCTTCGGCTCTTTAGGTATTGTGTTGAAATATTCACTCAAAAAACTTGCCCGATCTACCCAAATTTATAGTTACACTTTATAAATATAGTTTCGTTCGTTCAATGATGGAGGGTCGATATTTGAAAACCATCTAAAATGGGGTACCTTTATATACACCCCACCCATCCCTTCTTCGATTTTGATATAAAAGTTCCAAAGTTCAATCTCAACTTCCAATGTTTGGTTTCCGTGGTAGTGAGATTGACATGGAACTATAAAACACGTTACGTTCGTACGTATAATAAAAGATGCGGAAAAATTCAACAAATAAACGTTAGGATATATTTTTACTTTTCCCAACCGTTACAAACCTAGAAAAGTCAACACCAACAATTGAATTTTTACAACAAGAAAGAACAGATGACAAAACGACATTCCTGCTTCTCGACTAGATGCTCTAAAGTTTCCTACGTAATTCTGAGTATATTTCATGTGACAATATGAAATTTCTTAACTTCAAATATTATCTTTACCACCTTGGAAAGCATTCCGGATACATCCAATTAACATTTCATATCATTCAATCAAAAATGTAACCTAACAGTCCTTGAATATTGTCATAAAGTGAATATCAATGATATTAGAAAAATATGTGTGCAAAGGCATGAAGCCTATATTTCATGGCCATTTTTCAATAACTCTTACGTTACATTTTTCTGGTATTTTTCCTGAATGATATTGCACGTTTGCAAGCGAACCGTAAAACTTATGATTATATTAACATATAGTTTGGGTGATAGGAAAGAAGTTCCCAAAATTTTAAATTCAACCAATATGTGAATAAACAATTGAATGGTGTTTGAAGATGGAACTTTTGGTTGCACTTTTCAGAAAAATCTTGGAATGTCAGTTTTGATTGCCTTGGAAAAAAACGAACAACTAATGAAAGTTGGCAAATTTCAAACCTTTCAGGACATTTTAATGTTACTAATGGTGAAAAACTCATAACACAGAGCTCGAATTTCGAAAATCAATTCTGCATGTGTACGCGCTAATTCCACTGAATTTCCTTCTGAAATGCATGCTGCTGCATATTTACAATAAAACATATTTGTTCTTCAGTTTGGAAAAAATTTAGCCGATTTGTTGATTGTGTATCATAAATATATGCACAGCCAGGGAGAGTTGGCACAATTTTCTAGTAGTAGCTCCAAATTCGAAAATATATATTATTCTGCATCGTGTTCCGTCAGTTTACCAAAAGCTTAGATAATTTCAACATACTCACAACCTAAATGTATTTCTTCAAATCAATTCAATAGGAATTGAACGACATCGTGGAACATCGAAACATATCGTTGTATGCGCACAGAAATAACAGAATTTAAAGCATTGCTAGTCAAAAGACCTAGCATTTTATTTTCAGTTGAAGGGGAACGAATGGGATAAATTGGCACATTTTTTATGTCGTAAAAAGCTTTCGATTTGACACTCTCTATCTCTCTTCCTTCTCTTCTCTTCTCTTCTTTTTCTCTCTAAATTGCACTCAAGGAGATGGTCGGCTGAAGTAAGAGAGAAGCATTCATTTATTTTCTCAATTCAGTTAAGCATTTCCTAAAATTAGTCGAGTTTTTTTTGTTTAAGAAAGATTTTTGATTTTGAAATATTTTATATACGCAACATGAATCATATTGAAAAGAATCTTTAATCCGGGAAGTGTTCCCAACTTGGTTTTTACATTTTTCGAAATTCGATCGAAGTTTTAAAAAAATGTATTGGGCGGAGTCAAAGTAACTTATGTTTTTATGATTTGTGATTTGTGATGCATGTTTGTATGGTTTATGAACTTTCAACTTGCATATTTTGCGGCATAGGTAAAATTCTTAGTTCGTGAAACACTGAATTATTCACATAGGCTACTTTGACTTTGAACAATAGAATTATTTTTCAGAAAATTAGGTTTCCAGAGAAAACCAAGTCAGAAGTTATTCTACAGAGTCTACCATAGTCTTATGATAGCATTTGGAGTACTTTTTCAACTCATAAAGATCCACTAACCAACTGTAGACATGCAGGCGCATTAAGTTACAGATTCGTATTTTGTGGTAGATCACGTTACGTGACGTCAAATGAAGAGAGTTAAAAAACTAAAAATTTATGTCACACAAAATTAAATAAAACTATTGCATTGTTAATGAAATGATTCTGCTTCGCTCACATTGAAGTTCTCAAGCGGTGTATTCTTTGCCAAACTTATTACTTCAACTTCAGAGCCCATCGTAATATCATATGAATCAAATGTTGATTATTTCAAACAAATGAATAGGTTTTTTGCGTTCGTTGCAAAAGTACTATATCTGTTGAAAAAAACATTTTGAATCCGCCAGTTGGACAGTCAAATTTGGGTAGTAATTCTGAAACTACATTTTATGTTGCCTGGAATATCGGCATATATAGACTCTTCTCCTTAAACACAATGTTTGTTTGTTTGAGTATATATTGCATCAGCATAACCATCTCAGACATTATATTTCGGACAGAGAGTCCTGCATTCAATTGCCTCCGAAATTTGTTGCATTTTCTTCAATGGAAAATTTGTGGGATTATAACATTTTCCAAGAAGTGAAACATTAAAAAGTTTCGGTAGCGATTATGTCCACCATCGGTGGCGCCAAAATATGCAATTTATATAGTAAAACAACTAATAATGACTATGGTTGCTTTACAATTCGTTTACCTGATGCGTTTTGAGATATTTGTAAATGATGAACGCAAAAGTTTACATATCTTTTCTCATAATTCTCTGCAGCTATTACCTCTTTCATAACAAAGTCTGAATTTTTGTTTTAATTTGGAATTGCTCGGTAGAATAACAAAGCCCTAATATATGCTTGGATATTTCCTGATTGATTCTATGGTGATTAAAACGACGAATTCGTTCTACGATTTGCACTTGTTATCCTTTTTTCTCTCTTCTGTTTCTTCTTGTCTTATCACTCCGTGATTGCTTATCGCCCAATTTAAACTGAATTGAAATACACAGATGAATCGAAGCGGGATGGTCGGTGGTAATATGACGAATCAGCAACAAAATATCATGCAACATAAACCACAACAACCTTACTCGACACAATCGAGTGAACAACAACAACAACAACAACAACAACAACAACAGCAGCAATCTTCTGGTATTTTTTCCACAGCTTCAAATCTTTTGTCTGGTGCCTCGAATGCAGCAACTGGTGGTCTCTTTGGCAATCGTCAAAACTATCCTAAGGGTCCACAAGTTACACCGCAAACAGGAGGAACTATGTCGCAACAACAACAGCATCCGCAGCAACAATTTAACAGTAAGTCCGAAAATTGATATTTCTCACTAATTCTTCGTACAAAGAATTCAAAATAAAGAAAGTAATGATGCAGAAATGTTTGTTTTGAGGTCCTCTAACATCCTGCATTCAAAACCTCCATGTGCAAAATAACAACTTTAATTTTGTTGCACGGTGTTATAATAACACTGTTATTAAAGGAATTTATTGGGGATTATGCCAAGAATTACTGTATACTTAAAGCTTTAAGACGATTTGAATGGATTTCAATTTACATTATAAAATTGTCCCAGGAAAACATATTGCAAGAAAATTTAATTTTTACTTATTTTGGCTGTATTGGACTGTCAATATGGGGATTTTGTATCAAAACCTCGCGTATCGAACTCTCTGTGTAACCACTCAAAGAAAAATGTCTCAAAAATGTTTATTGACTGTTCGTTCTTGTATTGTCTTCACAATTTTTTTTAAGAATTCAATGTGCTTCTTTGATCATTATAACACTAATGAATAAAGAACCGTGTCTCATTTTGGGCTGTTTTGTACAGAGTTCTAATGTATACCGTCTTAAGGGGTATTGTGTATAGATAAATTATATACACAATACCCTTTAAGACGGTATACATTAGAACTCTGTAAAAAACAGCCGAAGCTCGGGAATTGTTTGGAACATTTTATTTGTCATTTCGGAAATAATTCATTTTAATTTATATTTACAACTGTTGGTGTTGAACTACTTACTTAGCTATAACTAAGTTTGGCTTTAACTGATGTTATACTCGATTAAAATTTGCAAAAATATGGTGGAATACTTTCTGTTCATAGTTCGCAGTTGATATATGGATACTTTTATTTCATTTCATTAGGTGGCAATACTAGTGGTGGAAGTATTTTTGGTTTCGGTAGTCAGCAAAATCAACAAAATCAGCAGAATCAACAGAATCAACAGAATCAGCAACATCAACAATCATTTAATAATAATATGCAACAAGGCGGTGGACCAGGACAGCCGAACTTAATGCAAAAATTAGGTAAAGACGTAAAGTCTATGAGCATTTTTTATCGAAACTCATAAATTTTGTTTCCATTTTATGAACAGGTGATATAACAGCGCCTGGTGGTGATATTTTATCCAAAGGCAAGGAACTGATTTTCATGAAATTCGGACTGGGAGGCAAATAGCCTTGTTGTTTAATATTATTAGTTATAGCCAAATGAATTGAAGAAAACGAATTAAACTTAATTGATCAATACCGAATATGTAATATGCGATATCGAAACATTCCGTACATTTCAAACACTGAAAATTGTTGTTGAACTATTGTTAATCAGTTTAATAGATGTTAAGTAGTGGGAAGAGTTATTTGATATAATTGTACGTCGCTTTGTTCAAATTTACAGAAGTCTTGCAATTTCAATTTGATCATATTATACACTATATAATTTATGGCAAACAAAATGTACAATTAACCTTTAAATTAATGAGTCTTCAATCGACATCTACACACCTCCAAAAATGAGCAGTATGCCCAATACAATACAAAAAGTCTAAATATGAAAAAAAATCAAGTTATTTCCATCATCCAAATCACAACAAATACTTGTCTTTTCTTCAAAAGTGGTATGGATTGATTTGTTGTAGTGAACATTTTTTTTTGCTTTATAACTACAATTGTTCAAAGCCCAAACTTTCAGTTGTACTTCATTCCAAACCAATTTATCTATTATTATCATTTCTACACTTTTCGCTATCACAAAATGAATGATAAAAATTCTGAGTGCGCAGGCATGAATTGTTTGAGCTGCTAAACGTTTGCGATTGAAGACAATAGAAGAAGAGCTGTGTGTAGCAAAATATAAGAAAGACCATTTCCAATGCGTGGGGAAACGATTGTATACAATTCCGATATCTATGCGCGCATCGTTAGAATGTTTTCTCAAACATTGGTTGACACCTATCAAAAAATATTTCGACAGAGCATTTTGTAAAACAATGTGTTAAAACATTCAACTCATCCAATATTTGATATTTTTTACCAGTAATAGAACAATTAGTTAAACCGCTGAGAATAAAGTAAGAGCCTTATGAAAAAACAAACTTGCAAAGACGGGACTTGCATCCGTCCAGCCCAAAAGAAAACTCTTCGATGAAATTAAAATGCTACAATATAGTGAGTTCAAAAGATTCTCTAGCGTTGTGTGAACAATCGCAATCCCAGAAAGGTACTCAATAAAGTATTTTGACAACAAACTCATAATTGGTTTTTGATCAACAGAAACGGAACATGAATTTAAATTGCTAGAGTTTTCACGCTCTGTGTTTTTGAGACTACATTTTCACTGTAGTGTCTTCTTATATTGCACACAAATCAATCTTCTCGTGCCTTCAATCGACAATCGAAATGTCACTATATATACATATATGTATAATATACATTGTATATGTTTTTATGTAAATGTACATGCATATGTATATGTATATGTATATATACTCTATTCATAAGAATTAATAGAAGTAATGAACAAACGCAGAAAAATAATAACTGATATAATAATGCAGAATATTTCAAATACTTTAAATCAGCTTTATCGTCAAAATAAGATAAAAATTCCTCTTTACCCCGTGGCTCAGTGTCACCCCTTCAACAAATACGTATCTCAAACTCTAGCTTTTGGGGGGCCAAAATGAAGTTTTTTTTCATCTCATTTCATCCTCCGGATTCTATTTCCAAGAACTTTTCCTTCGAACATGTTTCATATCTAAATCTTCTCAGGAGTAATCGCTTGAAAAATATTTGGCTATTTTATTATATAAGCTAGTCACAGTTGACAGATCATGTATCGCTTTAGCATCACTATTCACAAAGTTGTGATATTTTTATATTCGCATCGTATTGCAAACTTTATCATCGAGTATAACCGTTTTTGATGCTGGATGCACCCTGAACCAATAATTATTACAAAATTGGTACGTGAACATATCGGCATCATTTGTTTATACTCAACTCAGAATTTTATAATTATATGTATCGAGTATACTGATATTTTAGTTTTGCCGGAATAATTTATTGGAGTAGCAATATCTGGGTTATCAATATCGTGTGGAAACATGTCAATTTTGTTAGGTTGAAATCCATGTGAAACTTAACCTCTGGATTTAAACTAAAATGTCTCTAAGGCTGATCCAAAAATGTATAAACTTTTTGGTGATTCCCGGAGCTTAATTGCTAAATTCTAATGATATTAACTTAATTTGCTGTGGGTTTTCATTAGTGATAATTTTCTCTAATATTAGAGAAGCTAATAATTTGAAAAATGAGAAATCCGGGAATCACAAAAAATTTATATCTTTCTTTTTGAACCACTCTAATGTCCTTAATGCAAGGTGTTGACATAGATGGTGTCAGCTTTACCTTAAATAGTTTTGTGGCTTGCCACGTAATAACTAACTAAAATAAGCTAATGGGTGCCTAATGATAGGCTTACCTGCCTTAAAGCATCCACATTAGATTATTAGACTTGCAGGTCTTTATGATCGAAGAAAATTGTAATCTCCATATACAACGTAATCCATACTTGTTCCGAGTTTGAATATTTTTAGGGATTATTAATTGAACAGTTTAATTTATAGTAGCATGAAGGGCTTGTTCAAAAAGAAGAACGATTTCGATCAATATATTCAATACGGAGAATACATTCCATTTTTCTCGTGAAAATCGATCAAAATCCACATCATACACGGAGAGAATTGACAGTTGTCAGACGAAATTAAAATAAAGACGTAAAATTGCTGATCTGTTAAAATACCAACCGCTCAAACCTACAAACTGGCGTTTTACAAACGTCGTCTACACAATTTTCAGTTATTATTTTGTGTGCATGTTCCTCTCTTTGGGACGGCACAAATTCATTATTTTTGTGATTTTTTTTATTCCGCTTTTAGACTACCCTAATGTTTTCGTTTATGTAATATAAACCTGTCTACGAAAACATTCAAACCAAATCTACTTATATAATAAATTGCAATATTTCTTTGGTTTTTCAATTCAAACAAATTCAGTAATGAATCGGACATTCTATCTTGTGAAAGATTTGACCCACAGTGTATATATTACTATGCAACAGCAAAAACCCGTAAAGGAAGGAACTGCCAAAAGAGAGCAAAACATTTTTTCGACATTTGTTGCATAGTGTATTTTTAACAGAGTAGTTCTTTGAAGTTCGTACTTGTGAAATTTGGTACAAACCTTCATATCATTAATTACTATAAAATCATCTTCAAATAGTTTTATCCAAACTCAATGCATATTGTAACCGCTTAAAGAGTTGCGAAATCCAATTTTCAACTTGTATAAAAAATAGTGATTTTCAAACTATTTTTATTATTTACAACCAGATTATTCTGTATTCAAAATGATATATACCCTCTAGTGCATTAATTTTTCCCAGGACTTGGTTGATTTTTGGCCATAGATAATTTAAAAAATATTCATAATCCTGGATTCCTCGCGGCTTAGTCAGGAAATGCGATTGACATAAATCAGAGAACAATCAAATCCATTGTTTAAAACACGAAAACCGCTTGATGTAAACGCATTATTCGTGAAAAGAACCAAATTGTAGAGGACACCTTGAAGAATAAAAATGCCTGCTTTTGAAGCAATGTGATCCGACGTACGATTTACGATACAGGCGTTCAAAATTTGCCCGTATAAAAGCGGTTGTATGCACTAAAGGGTTAAACTAAGCATGCCAGATAGTGCAATACACACACAGAAATAATGTTATGAATCTTAGTATTAGTGATTCTTTTGGATTATTTAATTATTATTCTTTTTCATGAATCTATACCATAGTTCTTTTACCACGACATAGAATTTTTCGTTGAAGAAAAAACTTTGGTTGTGTTGGTACGAAATTTGACAGTGACAGAATTTTCGTTTCAGAATTTCTAGAAAATTCTGTCACTGTCAAATTTCGTACCAACACAACCAGAGTTTTTTTTTCAACGAAAAAAATTCTACACTGAGAAAAAAATATCTGAAAAAATCACAGATGTGATTTCTGAAAAATCTTTTCTCAGTGTATGTAGTGGTAAAAGAACTATGGTATAGATTTAAGAAAAAGAATCACTAATACTAAGATTAGTAATTTTTTTTTCTATGTGTGTATAGGAGATATGCACACAGTCTAGGATATATCTACTAGTAGATGCAATACACACCTGTGTCCAATTGTGTTGAAAAGTTTCATTTTTGGGAAACGCCAGAGTTTTTGACTTCTCTTCAAAGAAGTTTCGATAACGTATATAAAAACCAATTCATTTTCAATAGAAACGTTGCGCTCTTTAAAAACCATTTTTGAGCAAACAATCATAACTTTTCATTTTTCGAAAAAAATAATTTTCTACCGGCTGTTAAATTTGTTTTAAAGAGAGATCGAAGACGAATAATTACTTTTCATCAATAATTTTTCATCATGATCGCTGAAAAGTATGAAAAATGAAGTTTTCTGCATAGCAGACATTTTTTTGTTATTAATTTATTTAATACTGGCATAGTACGGTAAACCAATTTTATCAAGTTTTCTGCATTTTTTCAGCTAGAATCAATTTTTAATGATGGGTTTTTGCAGTGTAATCTTTACTTAGCCAATACAAAAAACTAAATTAAAAGTTATTCAGTTCGAGCTAGTTAAGATCGAACGATTTAGAACTGGATATCTTGAATTACCGCTATTACAATCAATGCTTCATTCCCTCCAAACGCCCCTCCAGATGAAAACGTTGATATTTCGAGCCTATACGGTACTCCCAGCACTAAGTTTGGTTTTAACACTCATCATCTTGTAATGTCATCAAATCATCAAGTTGAGAAGCTTTTGTGTAAATGAGGCCTGGGGAATGGGATATAGTCGAATATTTTTCTTATTTTGACTCAAGAAGAAAATTAAATTTAATTATACGTGCCCTGTCTGTATAACCTGTGTAAAAATAAACATCATGTAAATGCTGCGCATCGAATATCATAAATATATTTGATCAAACATTTTGTATATACAGAAATATGATGAACTGTGTGACTATATTCAACTGTATACAGGCTTATATGCTTGGGTGTTTCATGATTTCCCTCTTATAAGGAAATTTATTAGTTCCAATGATTTTGCATAGTTGCCCTATAAAATCCGTGCTTCAAAAATAATTTTACAACAGAAAAAGGTGAAAATGTCAATAATTTGATTGAGATTTCGGTTTGATTTTTCGGCATATTCTTATTAACCGCTTGGCATCTACCAATGGTTTATAATACTAGATTTTCGTTGTGTACACTAATTAATGAAGTAAAACATCAAAAAGGAAATTATGAAACACCGAAAGCAAATTGAAGTTTACATTTTAGGTAGATATTGCATTATTTGATGAATTTTTATCTAGAGCCAATACGCTCCATTTACTATCGTATTTACGCATTCTCATCTAGCTGAAAATTCAGCAATGAGATTATTTCCAGCTAAAATTTAAATTCAAATTTGCAAATGGTTACGAAGAAATTTATTTTCGCCTTCAAAAACATTCTAGGCATAATAAATGTAATTCCAGAAGCACAAAAGTATTATTGACTCAGTTTAAGCTAATAAAAATCATTCTAACATTTCTATTGGTATACAAAACGTTTTCATGAAAAAAAACATGGGCAAAAATGTGCCAATGAATGAATTCTTCGGAATTGAATATTTTTTCACTCAATGCAAGGTTTGGATCTCCAATCCACCACAACATGAAATAATGTTCAATTTGGAAAAATACATCCAGTAGCACGTTTTTGCACAGATCTGATTATGGGCAGAAAGAAAGAGGGGAAGACGAACACGAAAAATTACTTTTCGCTGAAAAGAAGTTCACAAAAAACGAATCCTGTTTTATCTAAATTTTATTGAAAAAATATGTAAGGGCACAAAGTACTCGTTACTAGTATTCAATAAAAAAAAGGTCAGAAATATTATATGTATGTGGAAAACTTCGCCAATATTGCAGGAAAGAGCTACGAAAATCGACCTGATTAATTCGTAATAGCCTGTCTTACTTGTAACAGACTGTGCTCTTTTGCTTCTCTGACTCCAATATTACATTCGTGAGCTTAGCTTCTCTTTCGATTTCCGAACCATCATATGTTTATGAAATTTAAAAAAATCCGTACAAATCTCTCTACCATCATTTTCTCAAGTCAAAGGAGTAAGAATGTGTATGGGTATTTTCCATGCAGGGACATTTTGCTGGGATTAGAATTTGGGAAATGGTCAAAATTCTATATATGACGAAGAGGTTATCACATAAATGATTTTAAGGCTCATACGTGGTTAGGAGCTGGTTAGAAAGATCTAGAAGTCAGCTAGAGTAAACTCTAGCACACATGTATCGATGATTCCATACCAAATCAGTTTCGAATTGGATCGACCTCCATAGGCTGAACATTTGCAAACTTGGAAACTGGTGAAAGGTGGAAAGATGAAATCCACAATCTTGGGGTCACTTTTGGCACTCAATAATGACATTTTTGCAACTGCAATCCAGGGCTCAAAAAGCGCACATTCAGTTCGCAGTACAACTCATTTGAATGATAGCCACAGCTTTCGTGTGCGATGTTTTTTTCATACAAACTGAGTTGTGTGCGCACACCGCTCACTTGTTTCTCCATTGCTTTGTGGGGATCTTCGTTCGGTCGGAAAAAATGTAGTAGGCTCTACATAGCCGAAATACAAGCAAAAACATGTTTTTTTTAATCTGCGTGTCTGCTGTGAGTTTTTGAGCGCACATTGAATGAACAGTGATAAACTCATTTTTATTTGAACATTTGTGAACTGTTCGTCGTCCGTTCGTGTGCGTGTAGCGCGCATGACATTGTAATGCATTGCGCTACTCACAGGGTTCACTCTGTGCGATTCTTAAGCCCTGCTGGAATCTATGTGAAAAGTGGTAAACACATTGGCAAGCCCATGACACCGTTAAATCAAAATCACGATGTATGCGAAATGCATCAAATGGAGTGCCATCTGTGTCATGCTGCTTTTGTTCGTGTAAATCCAAATTCATTCAATTTGAATACTCAAAAAACGTTCAAAAATTCAAAACCATTAGCTCATATAATATTGGATTTAATCCAAGTTGAAAACTCTTACTGGAACTGATTTGGTGTGGAATCGTGGATTTGTACAACAAACGAGTATCCAATTCCGTGTACATATGCATAAATGCATGGGTGCTTGCCAACTTCCAAGCCATTGAGAATTTTTCAAGGAAAACAATTTTCCATTCAAATCGAGCGTTTTTCCTCTCATATCGAGCACTGATATTAGCAAAATTAAAAACGTATAGATTTTGCACCAAAATCTACTTAATATGTTTACATCAAAAAATAGTAATTAAAAAAATGTTCAAAAGTCAAATATGTATGTACTATTATCGTTTACTTTACTGACATACATTGTCGATCTTTACCAATAAGAAAACGTTATTGATACACTGGAATGATTGAATACCATTGTGTGTATGAGAATATATTCGATCTGAAGTAGAAATTCAACTTAATTTAAAAACAAAATGAAAATATTGATAGCTATGAAAATTTAATTTAGATTGGAAGAGAAAAAGTGGAGTTTGATCAGAAAAAAACAAACAACTTGGATATTCTCAATCACGATCTCCACAGGACTGAATTGTAACCAATTCATCAAATCGAAAAAAATTTAGGGAATATTTTTTCGTTCTATCTGCAGAAATGAAAGTCGGCTTATCTGCCAATCAGCTGTCAAGGTTTTATCCCAGAATAACAGTTGATGGTATTACAATCGTTTCAAAGACACATTATATCAGTTTCATTCCTTTAATTGTTATATGAGGTGACCAATTCAACAGAATGGTTTTAATTATAACTAATGAAAAATATGAGACAGTATCATTGATACTTCATCCACCTTCAACTGCTATCAAACCCATGGTTATAGTCCACAAAGGATATTTTTTTGAACTGTAAGCCATTTAGAGCAAAAATGTTTAACTTTTATAGATTTTTTTTTTTCGCTTCTATTAATTTTCAGATCGTTTCAAGTAACTTTTTTTCAAATATTTATTGTCTTATATCTTCATTTAAGTATGTAATATAAGTTGAAGCATATCCTGAGAATCATTCCTTCTAAAGTGAATATTGTACAGTAAAAACAAGTGAGATCCATTCCGTATAAAGAAAATAATATGAAAGGATGAGTTCGAATAATTCTCAATAAGTATAAGTTTCTTCATTTTTCCCAATTTGTGGCGATTCATTTTTCAATAAATCTGAACAGAACAAACTTTCTCGAGCTTTGGCTTTGTATATTACAATTTGGTTCAATTAAGTTAAGCATTATATTGTATATTTTTCTTTGAAGTAATTATTTCCAAGAATATGTATGTATACAAATGCATTGAACAAAAAATACCGAAGATTTGAAGCTACAAAAATAAATTGTATATTTTTACTCTTTGCTATATCCTTATAAAATATACGAACACATAATGATCAGTATTTTTCACTTAGTTTTAGTTTTTTATTTACGAAACCTTCTTGCTTTTGTACGACTTTTTGAAACGAAATAAGTAAGTATCGAAAAGCGGAGATCAGCCACACGAGTGACTGAAGCACCCCCACCACTTGAAGTCAACTAGCATATATATCACAATGAGCCAAACACGTGCAATTATTGTGCATAGTAGATTTATTCCCAAATCGTGCACAACTCTTACACATATTGTGCCCAGAAACAAAATTTTATCTAAATACGTCCAAAAATTGCACAATTTTTGCACTTTTAGTGCTACATTTAGCATTACATTAAAATATGCACAAAATTCAAACATTTAGCATTACATGTGTTCATTGGGTAAGTATACTTACTAGGGATCAGCGAGAATTGGTTTTTACTGATTTTGAAAACCCTCTCAGTGATTATTGTAGAGCTCTGCGAGGCTAAAAAAAACTTTGTCACGGCACTTCGGCCATAGCACACCTTGTGTGACGTCGAGCTCGATTCGAAGCTAAAAATGCACCAATAGAAAAAAGTCCATTTTTAAGCAAAATAAACACCAAGTGTTGAGACAAAATGTGCGCGGCGTCGAACTGAATAACTTTGTCCAAGATGCCAACAATACCTTTCCATTCTCATGGGCCGAAAGAACGGTCTTATTGAAAATGAGTTCATTTTAAAAACGTAGTATGTGAAAATCTTCTATCTTGGGTCAATATCGGATATTCAGTGTGTGTGGCTAAAGTGTAGTACTCGTCGAGCCAAACAACTTTGCTGCAGTCAAAATTCCGATATTTCCTCTTGTTGCCTTTGAAAAATTGAAAAACCTCCAATTTTTACTAATCTACTAATGCACTCAATATCGAAGGTTTTACATCGAATCTTCTTCTTTGATCCTTATATTATATTAAATAGCAGCCTACAGATTTACCGGCATTAAAATGTAGTAGGTAGTAGCATTACGTTAACAAAAATTGCCTGTAATGTTATTACAATCAGGGCCTGTCCCAGATAGGGCGCAAGTGGTGCGCTCAAATTTTCGAAAAATATGTGAAAAAAAGCACAAAGAGCGCTTAGTATTATAGACAAATGGAAAAAAATGGAGCGCTTAGAGTCGCAATTTTTCGAAAATAAATAAACAGGAGATGTATGTATAGAAGAGCGCTCGCATAAAATATAAAATTTTGTTCATGATGACTTTTTTCGGGTGTGTTTCTTCTCATTTGGCTATTTCATGACTCAACCAAATTTAATGGAAACAATTGATGCGGCGAAATAAAGAAGAATTGTTGACTGATCATTTGTCGATTTGCTTATCATTTTCTGAAAGAATTAACTTAAAGTAAACAAGAAAACTCTGACCGGCCGGTCGGAATGCTTTTAGTTAACTGATTGATTTTATTGAACGTAATAAAAAAGGCGGCCGAGAAATGTCACCTCGCGGTGTTGTGCGATGCGATGTGACAATCTCAGGGTTGTATAATATTTGAACGTTTATAAAGTGTTCGTTTCCGAACATACTGCCCCCGCTGCGGAGCGAAATTAAATTTATTTAAATGAACACCAATAATTTATTATTAGAAAAGACGAGCTGAGAAGCAGCAAGCCAAAGTAACAATATGAAAATGAAATGGTTTGTACAATGAATTAAAACTAAATCATTCATCATCGATCGGTAAGCGTGCAATTTTGTTAATTCCTCGTCTGAATGTAGACGATCCAAGTTTCACTTCAACATTTCTCACACATCCTTCATCTCCTGGGAATGTTGTAATCACTCGTGCCAGCGGCCAGTGAGTAGGTGGTAAGTTGTCATGCTTGACGAGCACAATGTCTCCAACTTCGATGTTTTCCTTCTTCTGATTCCATTTCGATGTTTCGATTTGCTGCGCTACATATTCACTATGCCAGCGTGGCCAAAATTCTTGAGCAATCTTTTGAATCAGACGCCAACGCGTCAATCTGTTGTCCGGTATCGATGTGTAATCAAACTGTAATTTAATAAAAAAAATGCGTTCCATGTCAACAATTGCAGGCCAGTCCACCTAAAGCAGAATTGATTCCTTGGAAACCAACTGATTCGGTTTGGAGTCGAATTCACATTGACTTTGCTGGACCGAAGTTCAATCATTACTTTTTGATTGTTGTGGATTCACACTCAAAATGGGTTGAAGTTTTTAAAATGAAAACAATTACATCTGCCTTCACAATTTCCAAGTTGCGAGAGTTTTTCAGCCGTTTGGGCATCCCAGACATAATTGTAAGTGACAATGGAACTCAACTCAAGTCTGCTGAGTTTAATGACTTTACCGCACGTAATAATATTGAACACATTTTTACGTCACCTGGTCATGCAGCAACGAATGGCCAAGCTGAGAATTTTGTAAAAACATTCAAAAAGTCATTCATTGCTAGTGTAAATAGTGCAAATCTGAACAACACTACTCGTGATTTGGATACGATTATAAATCGGATTTTGCTTGATTATCGAAATACTATTCATTGCACCACAGGTGAAACACCTGCTAAATTGTTCTTTGGACGCACTTTGTGCACTCGTTTTAGCAATTTGCGACCACCCACTGTGCGAGAAGTAATCGAAAATAAGCAAGAAATTCAAAAACGCAATTTCAAAGGCAAGCGTAACGTAGTTTTTAAGAAAGGTCAAAGTGTAATGATTACAAATTACAAAGATCCAAACAATCCATCATGGTCACAAGCAACAATTAAACACAAAATTGGTCCACGTACGTATACTTGTGTCTACACGCACAACAATAAAGGAATAAATCGTCATTTGGATCAAATTCGTGATCAATCATTTAGTTTAGACGATTCATTGTACTACGAAATGAATGAAACAGGTACAAGTGGTTCTGGGATTAAATTCCCAAAAAAAAATTCCCAATCAACAAAATTCCCAATCAATACGAAATTCTCAAAGCCAACAAAAATAATAGCGAGTGAATGAGTTGTACAACCACAGCTAGCATAGTGCATAAGCGTAAACGCACACATCATATTTCATTGTTTTCAACTATCGCTAGGATTGTGTCAAGTGGCACAGTACCACAAGCATAAACGTGTCCATTTTCCATTGAGACATCATGTAAATTTTTTCGTGCGGAATTTGAAAACAATGAAATATGATGTGTGCGTTTACGCTTATGCACTATGCTAGCTGTGGTTGTACAACTCATTCACTCGCTATTATTTTTGTTGGCTTTGAGAATTTCCTATTTTGGGAGTTTTTTTTGGGAATTTCGTTTTGGGAATTTTGTCTTTGGGATTTTTTTTTGGGAATTTTGGATCGGGAATTTTTTTTCTGGGAATTTTGGATTGGGAATTTTGTTTTGGGAATTTTGTCTTTGGGAATTTTGTTGATTGGGAATTTTGTCTATGGGAATTTTGTTTTGGGAATTTTGTTGATTGGGAATTTTGTCTTTGGAATTTTTTTTTTGGGAATTTTTTTTTGGGAATTTTTTTTTGGGAATTTTGGATTGGGAATTTTGTTGATTGGGAATTTTTTTTGGGAATTTAATCCGGATACCGGTACAAGTGAACAAAACGCGACTGTGATCAATGTTTCTGATGAGAGTTTAGGTAATGAATCACTGGTGTTACCGTCAACAAGCAACGATTCGAAAGCCAAAGATCCTGAATGGAAGCCGGATGCATACTCAAAGAATTCTGATTCGGCAACTGATGAAGAAACACCAGACGGTCAAAACAATCAGGAGGGGAGAAAGTTACGTCCTCGAAAAGATGGCTAAACTATTAAAGGAACCAAATGATTGTTTGTTTGCCTCGGATCTCTGAATATTGAACTCCATTTTATTTCATTTTGATTCAGATTTCATTGTGAATTATATTCAATTTTCTAATCATTTTAGCTTCGTAGTTATTTCATTTTGCATCAAATTTCGCTTGCAGTGTAAATAAAGAAAATATTATATTTTATAATAAAAACAACTTTAGGGGGAGCGTGTTATATATATACGTAAATCTACTACTACATGTCAGTGTGAATCATTTGACAAACAATAGACAAACACTGTCATACAACAAAACCTCACTTTATGTTAAACTAATAAATTCATTCCATTCGCACCACTCAAACCGAACATCGCATTTCATTAGAACATTACATATAGCCTGACTTGAACGTGTGAAAATGAAAGACTAAATGAAGCGTTGAAAATTGTAATAAAGGCCTCAATGACTGCCAAAGTCGTCGATCAATTCATCAGAGGGGTGGTAAATTGAAGAGAAGTTCTACGTCTAATCTAAACAGGTCCCTATTGGTATCCATCTCACAGGGTGTATTCAAATTTTATTGTAGGATCTTCATGAGCTGTTTCATCTCAAGTTTGTAGTTTTTGAAGGTAGATCGAGCCTAAGCTTTTTATCCTTTTCTCAATTCAGCATGTTTCTGAACCTTTTCAGCCGAACGATATGACTTTTTTAGAAAGAAGAAAATTTTTTTAATCTGGAATTAGAAGCGGGATTAAGTATACGGTCCGTTTAATATTTGTTTAAATAGAGAAAATTCACAGAAATAGAAAAGGTGATATTGTGAAAACGGTTTCAAACTGAAACTCAATGAGTGCAGTTCGTCCTTAGAAATTTATTCAATTCACAAAACCATCAATATGTTGTCTATTTGAAAATTTCGTTGATGAAAAAATTGAATTGATTTTCTCCCCATATGAAGAATTTTCGACATTAACTTTTGACCGGCGAAGTTTTCGGTTTTTCATATTTTAGCAATGGCATTGGTTTCAATTAAAGGTGTCAAACGGACGGACTGTCCGCCTTTTTGGCCCGTCCGTCCGTCCAGGGCTCTTGAAAATTTTTTGTCCGTCCGTTCAGAGCTGCTAAAAATTTTCTTGTCCGTCCGTCCGCCCGTTCAGCTACGATCGGACGGACCAAGAAAATTTCCGAGGGTCCTGAACGGACGGACGGACAACTAAATTCAGAAGGCTCTGAACGGACGGACATACAAAATTCTCATACAATATTTTTCACGATTTGAAGAAGAATTTTTTTTTTTTTCAAAATATTAAAAAAAAAAAAAATCATCGAAAAAATTTCCATCGAATTTTTTTTATTTACACGAAAATTCCCATCGATTATACAATTGATCACGGTTTTATCCAATTTAATGGTTTTCAAATAAGAACAAATTGAAATTTACACGAATTTCATAAAGAAATCGAACAATAAGATACATAACAAAAATACCATCGGTATCAGCAATTGGTTTTTAAAACACGGGAGAAACGAAAATATCGAATATAGTTCAAATTTTGATATATCAAAACGTACATATGTTTATGTGTTGAACAATGTACCATTCTCCAAACGATAAACATTGACCATTTCTCTATTTTATTTTTATTTATTCACAACAGGTCTCATTTTACAAAATTAGAAGACTATCTACTACAAAAAGCAAAAATTTATTGCTATTGAATACTTGGAAAACAATTTTTTTACTGAAATTTTCACTCACAAATAGTCTGACGGACGGACGGACAAGAAAATTTTTAGCGGCTCTGAACGGACGGACAAAAAAAATTCAAGAGCCCTGAACGGACGGACGGACGGACGGACAAGGTGCTTGTCCGTTGACACCTTTAGTTTCAATGAGTTTAGTCGCCCCTAGAAACTCATTCAATCCATTAAACCATCATAATCGAGTGTATTTCAAAATTTTGTTGAAACTAATTTAAGTCAATTTTTTACCAATATGAATGATCTTCGAACGACAACTTTCAAACGACAACATTTTTTGTTCTGCATATTTTGGCTATGGGATTGATTTCAATGAGTTCAAGTAGACTCCAGACGCTCATTCAATTTATTAAACTATCAAAAATGGTCCGGTTTGAAAATTTCGTTGAAAAAAATGTTGCATCGATTTTCTCCTTATATGAAAGATTTTTGATTCCAACTTTTTATTTTATTTTATTTTATTAAACACCGCCAAGCTCTGGCTGAATATAATGTGGGTTTTGTTAGAGGTTTGGCCGGAAAAGAGTGCAAGAGTGTTACAATTTTTGTAAATAATGAGCAATAGTAGCAGTAACTTTCGATAACTTTCAGTTCTCGCCTCGTTAAAAACCTGGCTCTTTTCGTAAATTATGAGGTAATCACAATAGTAGGAACATGAAAATGAAAGCAGTCATACAACCAAGATGGAAATGCTTGATAGTAGTCTATAGCAAACGGTCCAGGATAACTTTTGGTAAACGTTTCCAAAGGGACAAAGGCTATGTGAAGCTGAACTGTTACGCGTTGAATTTAAGACTTTGAGACTGCAAAAGTCGTCACTCAATTTATCCGATAGATAAATTGATGAGAAGTTCTACGTCGGTTAAGGCAGATCCATGTTGATTGCAGAGTGCATTGAGTTGTCATGGACCATGATTTGAAACGTAACTAGATCATTTGATGCTAAATGGTAAATAATTCAAAATTGACTTCAAAGATAAGAATATTAACCTGCCAACTAGTGGATAGCTACAACAAAGCACAAAATCAAAATAAAAATTTACAATAAATAAGTGTAAACATCACAGATGAGTATCATCTTTTCAATACACATAAAAGAATGTATGGAAAACAATTCGTTAGTCTTTTAATATTGATTTTGCTGTGTGCTCACACGGAGTTGAATTCCACGTGCGTGGTTGGAACCTGGCGGCCAATGTAATTTCTCCATAAGCTGTGCACAAAATGTGTACAACTGTAACGTTTTCCTCATTGGGGGGACAGCCCCGCTCATGTTTGTTGCAATCAGAAGCAACCCAAATGGCACCCGGGCAGTATGCTTTGTCCTTGATGAATTCGTCCGCTTGGGATCATGGATCGGGTTTAACGGCAACATGAAAATCGAAATTTCATCATTAATGTGGGCAGTATCAAGGTGTTTTCGTAGAGAACATGTACAAAAAATGAGGTTACCTGGATGAGAAGTTGACTAGGCGGCCAGGTAATCATTTGAGTTTGCAAAGCGATCCAAAAGTGGTGTCCGTCATTTTGCGAACCGATGATGCAAAATTCGTCTTTGAGGTCGCTGTTGTGAACAGTTCCGGCACCATGTTCGGCATTTTGCACATTTGAGGAACTGGAGCCTCGCGCACCAACTTCATGTGCTTGTCATTGACCTTGGAAAGGTCTTGGCCCAAATAGTCGGAAACACCATTACCCCCATGCGTAAAGTGTGGTTTAGTCAAAAATATAGTGGTTGCAACATTTCGATAAATTTTCAAATCTATACCCATATCCCACGAAGGGAGTACCCAGGGGGTAGTCTGAAGTATCCAAAAGAAGATCCTCCTCGCCACTTTTCCAACGCCGGTCTAAGTGCCCCGATTGGTCCAAAAACGAAAAAGTTATGGGCATTGGGAGTTTGACCTTGGTTTTTTATGAAAGTATCGATTTGGATGTACGTCCGTCCGTCTGTCCGTACCTTCTTCGGTTTCCGATGCGCATATGCCTTAGTTGTAGCTAGTGTCGGGGCACGTTGAAATCCGTCCTCAGATTGACATTTGCATTACAGGAGAGCTGGCTATGGCTTCATTAGCCTGCATGTATACGATTTTTTCAAGTATTTATTTCGCACACTAGATCAACTCAGACACCCATCGGGCAAAGTCAGCTCGTAATTATTTGAGAAGACCTTCAAAAAGTTCCATACACACATGCCAATGTTTATGTGATATAAAAGAAAAAAGTCGATTTTTATGAAAAATCGACCCTCTTAAATTTCACACCAAACGCGATTTCTCAAAAATCAGCCCGACAATCTTTTACCAAAAACTGAGCGTTTGTAGCCGACCATACCAACAAAATCAGTTAATCACATTGTTTTGTCACAAATTTTATATCATTCTAGTCGTAAGGACTTGCTGTATCCTAATAATATAAAGTTCATCCGTGTCAACATCAATTTCGTCGATTTTTCTCTGTGATAATTTGTGCACATTTTTGGTTACGTCGCTCTCTTTATTCACGTCGTTTTCCTGTGTTATTGTTGTTGGTTTTCATAACCATAAAATGGCCCAATGTGCGTGTGACAACAGCATTTCATGCTATGGCTTATGTGGCAATTCATTTCATTTCGCCTGCCTGAATAAAGACACTGTCACCACTACGGCGTCTCCACTGTCAAGTCACAGGTTGAGTTTCTTTTCGTGCCCCGTATATTTATTGTTATTTAATTGTTTTTTGTTATTTATATGGTAATTTAATATAAAAAAATTGTGTAATCGTGGAAATAAACTCTGTATGCGTTCATTACATATGAAGTTTAATAGTATTCAGTGCGCAGTGTGATTATATCGTGCCTGTGATTGAACTGTGAACATTTTGTTGTGTTTGGCATCGTAATGTCAACACAGAGACAATGCTCGCGCGATTAATGCGCACCGAACAATGTAAAATTAGACTCGACGACCAAATGTTCCCAATGCCAACATGTTATCCATTTACCGTGCATTGGAATTCCGTTGAAAACGTCTGAAATTTCTTCCCCGAATATCCGAATTCTGTGCCAAAAATGTGTTGCTGAACCAATTGGCACGCAAATGACGTCAGAGATGAACATGTCATTCAGCTCCGATGTAAAGTCAACACTGAAAGCCACCATGAAAACAGTAATGCACGAAGTGAAAATGCTCCGAAATCTGATTGAGGCCAATGGCGTAAAATTGGATTCAATTTAAAAAAAAGCCGATGATATTGTCAATCGCACCGAAAAAATAGCAACCACAACAAAACCGTCTATCCCAATGAAGAGCCAGCTGCCAAGCAGCACACCGAAAACCACACGAACAAAATACCCGTTTCAAGCAAAAGAACCCACACCGAAGCCATCATTTGCCAATGTTGTTGTCAATAACGCACAATCGGCCAAACGCAAACGATATGATGATGCTCCACGAATGAAATTTAATGAAAACAAACCGACTACAAAAATTGGCACAAAACAATCGATTGGTCTATAAGTGGTGGCCAAACCGAAACGTCCTGAGAAACGGATTTTTGCTAAAGCAGTTTGGGTCTCTCGGCTCAATCCAGATACAACAACCGAAGAAATTTCCGACTACATTGTCAACAATACATCGATCAGCGATAAGTCAAAGTTTAATGTGCACAAATTAGTGAAAAAAGACCGTGAGTTGAGCACACTGAAATTCGTGTCGTTCAAAATTGAATCAAGTGAAGAAGACTTTGAATCATTGATTGATGCTGATATGTGGCCAGAGCAAGTAATGGTGCGCGAGTTTTTGAAAAACAAAACGCTTGGTGATTTCTTCCCGAAATTGAATGAATCCCCGAGATTTAATGAAAAAAAACGGTCACTTTCAGTGGAATTGATGGAAACCGAGAAAGATGCGCAAGTTTAAGTGAAGTTTCAATTCTAAATGATTTATATATGTTCATTCAAAACGCTCATTCCATTCGTGATAAAGTAGATGCGGTACGTTTAGCGACAGAATCGTGCCCATTCCACATAATAGCATTTTTCGAAACTTGGCTCACAGAGAGCATTAAAGATATAGAACATTTAAGTAGAAAGTACAATGTGTATCGCGGTGATCGTACAGTTTTGACCAGTGAAAGAAGTTGGTGATTTTAACTTGACAAACGTTGAGTGGATAAATGACGATGTGGAAAGCAATGTGCTTGTTCCCTCAAACT
Source organism: Sitodiplosis mosellana (assembly GCF_009176505.1). Classification (NCBI taxonomy): domain Eukaryota; kingdom Metazoa; phylum Arthropoda; class Insecta; order Diptera; family Cecidomyiidae; genus Sitodiplosis; species Sitodiplosis mosellana. Next base: position 571,071 of record NW_022595289.1, read on the forward strand.
TCCACTCCCAATGTGCTGCTGATTTCATTACCGGCCAGATGGGCCTGGGCCTCCAGCAAATAAACTCAGTAAGAAATCGTAACCTCAAATTGCTGGACCTATTTTTTACAAACGACCATGCCAACACAACAGTGTGCGATGCTACTAAACTGTCACTGACGGATAAAATCGATCGTCACCACCCTCCTTTGTTGATTGAATTTGAATGGCATCCGATTAACAATGGTTCCGAAAACCAGAATAACACGCATTTCAACTTCAAACGGGCTGATTATCAGCGCATGAATGAATATTTTGCTGCCGTCAACTTTGATGACTTATTCGCAAACAAATCACTTGCGGAGAAGGTGTCATCCCTTCATGACGTGTTAGCGGAAGCCATCCAGTGTACGGTTCCAACGTATGTCCGTAAGAACAACCAAAAATGCCCATGGAAAAACAAAGAACTTCGACATCTCAAGAATTTAAGGAAAAAAGCCTGGGATTACTGGAAGCTGACCAATGACAAGTAGCCATTTGAAGAATTTCACGAGGAATTCAGTGCAAAAAATACCGAGCTTTACAATCAGTATGTCGACAAAATGAAATCAAACTTGAAAAGTGATCCATCTTCGTTTTGGCAATATGTTAACTCCAAAAAGAGCACTGATAACATACCAAAAACCATGCGATTCGGCGACACCAAGACATCCAGCGAACCAGAGCAAGCAAATCTATTTGCTGACTTCTTCGGGAGCAATTACTCCTCATCTACGACACCAATTAATCAACCGTCACCTCAGTCTGAGAACACCTCTTGTTTCCAGCTTGACCTTGACTTTGTCATGACTGAAATGACGAAGGTCAATACCAAGACAGGTGCTGGACCTGACGGTATTCATCCTTTGATTTTGAAGGAGTGTGCTCCAACGCTTGCTAGTCCGTTGACTAAGATTTTCAATGAGTCGCTTTCATCTGGCATTTTTCCCGACGAATGGAAACGATCGAGTGTATCAACCAAATTCAAAAAGGACGCCAGATCGGACATTGAAAACTACAGGTGCATAGCAAAACTACCAACGATCGCCAAATTCTTCGAGCACCTCGTCAACGTGAATTTGCTTGAAATCTTCGTGATCGCGTCACGCCAAACCAACATGGATTTATCGTACTGCGATAAAAGCCTATATAAAGAATGTTATTATATTTGACAATATTTGACTCGATGTCAATGACGATGTGGCAGCGCCACCTATAGAGATTCCTTATTAAAATAAGTGGAACTATTGAGTACGTGCACCATATCGCACGTAAATTTTTAATATGGCAGCGCCCATAGAATTGAAAAGTTAACCGATTTCGTAGTCACAAATTATCGCTGTACGGGATTTATGAAATGACGATCTACAGCATCAAACCTAACTGAGTTTGTGTATTACGCCCAGAGTGGCTTGAACATTGGAGCTCAAGTTGATGTCCTGTATACGGACTTTACTAAAGCCTTCGATCGAGTTGATCACAACATTTTGTTTGAAAAATTGAAGTCATTCAACCTACATCAGAACTTGCTGGCATGGCTTAAGTCGTACCTGGAAAACCGTGTTAAATTTGTCAAGCACGGAGCAAGTGATTCAGTCGATTTTACAGCGTCGTCGGGTGTCCCACAGAGTAGCCACCTTGGCCCACACTATTCCTGCTATTCATCAACGACATCGTGGATCAAATGCCCCCAGACATTATGATATTGCTGTTTGCCGACGATATTAAAATTGCCAAAATCATCAAATCTCAGCAAGTGTCGGAGATTCTGCAGCAAGCCATCGACAATATTAAACATTGGTGTGATACAAATCTGCTGCACCTTAACCTCAAAAAATGTGCAGTGCTATCTATCTACAAGAAACGTCAGCATTTGGATACACCTATGGCGACCACACCTTCGACAAAGTGACTGAACACAAAGACTTGGGTGTTCTAATTGACAGAAAGCTATCTTTTGCCAAACACATCGACATGGTCACTTCGAAGGCAACGGCTGCACTTGGCTTTGTCAAACGCTTCTGCCATGATATCACCCACGTTACCACACTAAAGTCGCTATATTTTGCTTTGGTTCAATCTCACCTCGATTACTGCGCCATAGTATGGCTTCCATTCCGCAAAATTCACAGCGACAAAATTGAATCCATGCAACGCCAATTCACTATGTACGCTCGACGAGAATACCCAACCGTACATAACCAATACTCAATCACACCGTACGAGCAGCGATTGTCAGACTTGAACATGATTAGTCTTCGTCGTCGACGTGTCAATGCGTCATTGACTTTTTTCTACGACATTACCAACGGCAACGCTAACTGTCCAACGGTTGGTGACCAAGTCTCATTTAATCAAGGGCGTTCATTGAGACACAGCGAACAATTTAAGGTCAATGACAAACACATGAAGCTAGTGCGCGAAGCTCCAATTCCCCAAATGTGCAAAATGGCGAACATGGTGCCGGAACTGTTCACAGCAACCACCTCGAAGGCGAATTTTGCATCATCGGTTCGCAGAATGACGGACACCACTTTTGGTTCGTTATGCAAACTCAAATGATTACCTGGCCACTCAAGCAACTTCTCATTCAGGTAACCTCATTTTTTGTATATGTTCTCTACGAGAACACCTTGATACTACACACACTGATAATGGAATTACGAATTACGAACTTTCATGTTACCACAAAACCGAACTGTGATCTCGACCTGGATGAGCCCACCAAAGACAACGCAGCATATTGCCCTTGTACTTTTCTTGACTAGGATACAGCTGATTAAGAAACAAATGTGAACGTGGAAGGATCACAAACTAAACCACCCGTTCGAAACTCAGCTCAACGTGTTATTCGTTAACATAAATTTTCATTTAAAAAGACTGAAGAATTGTTTACATACATTCCTCATATATGTATAGAAATGATGATACTTTTCTGTGATCTTTACACCTATATATTTTAAATTGATATTGTTCATTGTTACAGCCATCCGTTGAGTTGGCGGGTTATTTTCCCAAATTCTATTCAATTTTTAATTAACTGCTTTAAAGCATCGAATGCTCCGTTATGTTTCAAATCATGGTTCAATGATAAACTCAAGCCACTCTATAATCAACATGGATCTGCCCAATCGACGTAAAACTCTCGTCAATTTATCAACTGTATAAATTGAGTGACGACTTTTTCAGTCCAAAGTCTCTAATCAAACACTTTTGAACTTCGTACCCATAGATAATACAGCGTCAAAGCGTCACTCAAAATAATATCAGTCATTTTGAAGGGTAAATCCACGCATAGGAGCGTCACTCCATTTTAGCCTCGTCTAGAGGTTTTTCATCTGATAAGTAATTTTCTTTAAAACTTAGTTGGTACATACCTGATGAAAGACCAATGAACTATGCTAAAATGCTGAAAATAAATCATTCAGGGCTTAAGAATCGCACACTCAGTTCACAGTACAACTCATTTCAGTGGAAGCTACAGCGCTCATGTGCGATGCTGTTCTCACAAAACCGAGTTGTGTGCGCACACCGCGCACTTACTTCTCCTCTGCTTTGTGCGGATCTTCGTCGATCGAAGAAAAAAAAGAAGAAGTAGTAGTAATAGTATGTTCAACATAGCCGAAATACAGGCACAAACATGTTTTTTTACTCTGCGTGTCTGCTGTAAGTATTTGAGCACACATTGAACGGACAGTGGTAAACTCATTTGTATTTGAGAACTTGTGAACTGTTCGTCGTCCGTTCGTGTGCGCTACACGCACACGATATTGTGATGCATTGCACTACTCACAGGGTTCACTCTGTGCGATTCTTAAGCCCTGAGATCATTTATTCAAATCAGTCTTGCACTGACCACCGAACCAACTGGTCTGCCTTTTATTTGTTTTACAAAACGTTTCGTGTGGTTCGATACACCATATATAAGAAACCCAATGATGCTATTAGTAGCGACTTTCTCTATTGCGCTGATTCTGGTTTGGGACATGTGCAGTCTTCAAGATGACTATAAAGTACACCAACGATTTGGATATTGTCCTGCTAAACGTTCACAAATCGACAAATCATGTAAACTACAAAGAAAAAATTTATTTGATGACAATCTGAATCAATGAAACAATTTTTTACTTGGAACTTTTTTCTAATCATATTTATTTTATGCCACGTCATTGATAGGTTTTCGCTTAATTGTTTAGTACGGTTTGAACAAGGTATATCGATAAAATTTATCTTTTTTTCTAAGATTGCCTTAAGTTAATAATAAAAAGACTTAGGATGAGACCACGTTCACATCTAGCATTGAACATAGGTCTCAAAGAACGAATTGCAAGCTATTTATTTCATTTGATTTAACACGTATTCCTTCAGACCTGGTTCAAATGTATTTTTTCAATGCAAACCGAAAAATGGTTGAAGAAAATTTACGATATCATTCTCCTGAATGTCAGAGCAAACAAATATTCGACGTTAGGTGTGAACTTATGCCTAGTCATATGACTACTACAGGGGATGAAGTTACTTTATTTTACTTCATTGTTTCATTCTAGATTAATATAACCGTGAGATTAAAACTTTTCATGCAATATATTTTTTCAGTGAATTGATCATCTTATATTATTTTTATATTATTATTTGAGTGGAAAAGCAACATCAAACAGAAATTCAATTCCAACCCTAACTTATTTAATTGACATATTCTATTAGGACAATTAATACGAGTAGTACAAATGCGTAAAAGAAATGTTTGCATCTCGTTATTTGAGACAGAAAACAAATATTGTTTGGAATCGAGAAATAATTTAATTTTGAGGACTGCTCAATGAAGAGGTTCTTATTCCAATATTTTTTCTGAAAAAATCTAATAAGAAAGTATGTTTGGCAGTGCGGGATATAACCCTTGCATAATCAAATACTTGAATTTTGTTGCCAAAACTATTCGACAAATCAATCCCTAACTGTAAAAGATTAAAATCTCATCCATGAATTATTTCGAACTTATTACTTATTTTCTACTTTTACAGATAATTTAAACGAGAGCGATGAATGTCTTAATACTTATTATTGATAACTATAGTTAATTGTGTGATAGCGATGACTTTGGATGCCTATGTGATGGAATGCCATCTCCACCACAAGAACACGAACCCTACATATCTGAAATAATATACAAATATATATTGAAGTTTAAGTGATTAAAATATTCAAAGAATGGTCGATCGAAAGCATAGGAACTAAGTGTCAATGAAAGAATTCTTTGTGTGTATACAAATAATATGAAATGAAATATTGCGATAATTTTATTATGATGCAGCTTCAGTAAGGCTAATATTTATGAGTAACTATACCTGTATGATCCGTGCGGTGTCCCAGATTCGCGTTCATTCCTCTCATGTTTATACCGGTTGAATTTAAAGTGCGGAATGAGTGTGTGTTGTCATTATATTGCCGTCTCGATGTTTGATTTGATGTTCCTCTAGATGATTTATGTGATACTCCCAAACTTGATGCCTGTCGGTATGGCTTGCAATGGTCACCGTAGCTTTCACTGGAATCACAGTATTGACCTGTGTAGTATTTTTTGAGATCTCGTGCGGAATGATCATAGCCAAATGTGCTGTATGTAGTCTGTTGCTTTTTATCTGATGCGATTTTTGAAGACTTTTGTAACTGAGGAAACGTTTTTGTCCCTGGTTGCATATGCGGTTGCTTTGAAATACTTTGTTTTGAACCCACTTTATTTCGATTTTTCGGCGGGAGCATCGGTGGTTGATCATGTAACGGAGCCGAGGATTTGACCACTATACGACCGTGATTATCATTAAAATGTTTTGAAGATGCACTAACATCGATATTTTCAGGCATTGCCTTCATTGAACGATACTTGGTCAAATTAGAGGCTGAAAGTGGTTGTTGATTTCGTTGATTTTGCATTGTTTTTGGTGGTATTTCTGGTAGTGGTTGGGTGATGATGGATATTTTTTCAGGTCCAGATGCAGCCCTCGAATTCAGCTGTTTAACAGGAAGTACAGGCTGAGCCTGGAAATTTTTCGTTGATAGGGAGGAAATGGTAGTTTGTTGTGGTCTTGTTATCTGTGCTGGTTTTATAGATGCCGGGTAAGGAGGTGGTTCGATGCTGTAAATGGGTCCATGGTGTGTGTGGGCGATGTTTCCTTGTTCATCGTTTTTAGGTTGCTTGAAAGCAGATCGTTTGTAGGAAATATTCGTTCCACCATCCGTTTCATAGCCTGAAACAAATCCACTTCCCCCTACGGTAAGTGAGTTGTTCGATCCATTGTATATAGTTTTAATATTATTGTTATTGGTCGCACTCGTGGAATTCATGTTAGATACATTGCACTCTTTTGATACTGTAGTTACACTTGGAGGTGAAGCCTTTTTCAGAACCGGGTTCATTCCTCGCTCAGTTAGGCTCCCACCATATCGACCACCATGTCTTAAAGTAGCACATTTGTTCAAATTAGTCGATGCAAATGAAGCTTCTCGCAACGCTTTCGGTCCTATGCTGATATATTTGGGATCAAATCGATTAAAACCACTGAGAGGAATTTCGCGGGAATCTGTTTCACATCGATCGATTGAATTATTTGAATTATTTGCTTTTAATTTTGGTAATGTACCACATTTTCTTAACGATTTATTCGATGAACTGCCTGCAAAACTGCAGGCAGTTGATTCTCAGTAGAAATCATTGGACTCGAGTGTTTTACATTGTTTGCTCAATGTAGCATATTTTCCACTATTTGGGCCAGCAGCATAATTACCGTTGAAATGTGAAGGCAATCGGCCGAGCGTTTGATGTCCATTGGACAGTCTAAATTTCATGGATGAATTGAAGCAATTATTAAATTGTATTTCTCAAATTATTTTAAACACTTAGTAAAATAACTTCTACACTCAAAGCCAATTCGTAGTAAAACGTGATGCGAAATTACTACCAATTCGTAAAAATAATATCGTAGAATGTACGATGGTTTTTACGCTAAAGCTTAGTAAATAGTACGAATATTCGTTTTGAGTGTATAGCTATGATATAAGCATGTTCTTCTTTTATTCCAAATTCCAGTGCAATTTTTTTTATTAAAATATTATAGTTTTCCTACACTTTTGGAATAAGGAGCAAAAAAGACATAAAGCAATCTATCAAAGCAATAATTAGACCGGTGCACAGTCAAAAATTTCAAATGGAGGGTAAAATTTTCCAAAAACGACACGTATTCGAGTCGTATATTGAAAGTCCGAAACTTATCCTAGGGTAAAGTCCGATTCCCCATACACATACGCAAAAATTTTCGGGGTGGGGACTACTCCGCCACTCCTGTGCACCGGCTTGGTAATAGTTACTATCACCACCGATTATTTTGGTTAATTTTGGAATGAATAGATATCATCCGCTGAAAATATTCCTTGGACCTTATTGACTGGCACAACAAAGCTGAATTTGAAACATTCGTTCGCAAAAGCAGTACATATACATATATCTGATGTTAAGAATAATTATTTAATTAGCCAAAATGTGTTTCTGATAAGACATAGGAGGCATGTGTCTGAAGCAAAGTTGAAGATCTTGAAAATGATTCACGTATAAACGGGTTGGCTAATCTCATTTTTATTCTCCACAACATATAAATACCTGCTACTTATAAGAGTAATTAATTGGTTGTTGTAATCACAGCTTAAAGAACTAACGTGCGCGAATATCAAGTTACATATTTTAATATACCGCTTCTGTGAAAAACTGTTTCAAACCACATATTTTGATACAACGAAATGAGGTCTAACGATTATTCTTACGGGTTCATAAGAAGGAAGGACTGATTTTTAAGGCTAACTATAATGTCAGCAAAAAGGTGAAAAAAATAGCAACAAAAATGTAAAATAACTATGATACTGAAGGTGGATAATAACATAACGGCTGCTCAATCCAATGAAAGATGCTTGAAAGTGCGTTAGCTAATGACAAGAACGGTCGCTGCGTTCACTTCTTCATATTCGTAAACATTGTTTACAATAGATTCGAGAAGAGTGTGAAGTGACATACTCAAATGATATCGTTTTTTCAACTCGAATTTTGAAAGAATGAGCCTAAAATTTTGGGAAATTACCCCTATCCCACTCTGGAGGTCAAACTATGAAACTAAAAGAAAAATGAAATTAAATGAAAAAAATATAATAACAAAAGATCATGCCTTCTGGTGTCATGCACCACAATATTATAATCTGGTGGTGGTGGTTCATTATTATAATTAATTGCCAACCCTCTCATCGTCCCAGTTGTGGACTTCCGTGATGTGTTGTTGACTCCATTTGTGCTATGGATTTGCTGATGGTGTAGAAGAGTTCTGTTAACAATTGAGCTTCCACTTTGGCTAGGGGCTGGGGGTGATGCAGTCACCACTGGATTCAAGAATGGTATACTTTCAGCCTTATCTGAAGAGAATTTTCGTCTAAAAACGATATTATTGAAATTATTTAATCATTAGTTGGTGTTATAATTCACTTCAAGGATATTTTTTGTCTATTGCAACCAGCCACTTACTTTTGTCTCAAATAAATCCACGTATGATTGTTAACGAATATCTAGTTAAATCACGGAGAACAAATATTACATGATGATAATGAAAATATTTCAGATTAATCTCAAGCTAAGGATTGAGTTATTGAAATGTAAATATCCCATTTGGGTTATATTCATACCAATAATGTAAGCAAAAACGCCATCGCTAATCCAGCTACCGTCATCAGAGTTAGTCCAAGTAAAGCACCCTCACATAAACCTTTTACGGCTTGATCGTAATGTTGATGAACAGAACTCTGGTCCAACATTTGTAATAGTTCATGAAGTACATAGCGACTTTCTTTGAGTTCATTTTCTATTTGATCAGTAGTTGTAGATATTTCAGCGCGTGGATACAAATCTTTCGATATTCTGCAGTAAAATAATAATTTGAATGAAAAATACATTTATTTCGATTACATCTATTACACAGCGCGTGTTGCGTTTCTAATGGCGCGACGATTCATGTTACGTTTTTAAGAAGAAAAAAATCATGTTTCGCTTCAGTTCAAACACTTCTGTATTGTCATTTTTATTCTCAATAACACAATTGGACGTACCGTATCACATCCTTAAATGCAGTGCTGGCATGCTCAATGTTTTCCCTTGATTCATTCAAACGCATACGGAACCTTTCACGTAAGCTTCCACAATTCAAATAGTAAACGTCATTTGGATAATCCTATGGAAAAATAATTCATTATAATTACAAGTGTGAAAGTTTTTTTAAGAAGTACTCTGTTTTTGTAAAATGTGTTGCTTTAAAAACATGAACATCAAATATGAACATGAATTGTACACTTCAAAAATATGAACGCTTCAAAAAATTTACCTATTGAAGCTTTTCATTGTATTTTTTTTTTACTTTGGGGATTCAACTACTTTTACTTTATATCCTCAAAGTACAAATTTCCCTAATACGGAAAATTTTCGTTATTAGGACATTTCACTGTATCAAGTAGTGACAGATAATTAAGTAAAAGTACTTCTTTAATATTTGCATAGGATATCTAGCGACAGTATTTAATTTGGAATATACATACACTTGCAAATTTATTGCATAGGTGTGTTGTTGGTTGCATGCAAAAGTCACCCAAAGCAACAGAACTGGCCAAATAGATCCCGGATAAAAGCCAACATATAATGATTCCGAATAGTCCAATAACAGCAAAAAATATAAGGTTGCATCGTGAATTTCTAGCCACACCAATGACCAATACAACACAAAGTACAATCAGAATGGCCAAAAAACCAAGTGTAACCGGATATCGAATGACTTCAAATATTTCGGAAGGCTGTGAAAGTGATAAATAATTCATGATAATGATTGTTTTTTGTCGTTATCTAAGAAAAATAAATGAATCTTACTCCCAAAATTTGTTTTAATGAGTGGTGCTGTGGTGTTCTTATCAAGTATAGAATAGTTTCTAGAGAACTGACCGCGCGTGTTGTATTTTCTCTCACCAAAATAACGTTATCAAGGAGGATTTTCAACGCGGTTTGATTGAAAGTTGGGCGTTCAAATACATCTTCTAAGTCGTACATCAAAACCTTACTGCGAATATCGTGCTTCAATTTTTCAGTCTACAAAATGGTTGGTAAAATTACAATATCAAATAGTAGCAACTTATTCGAACCACACATGGTAAAAACCTACCTTGTTTGTGAAGTTTGAGACTAATCCATCAATTTGGCGAGCCGAATGTAAGGTTTCCAACATACCATTATGAAAGTCGTCATTCCCGTAGAGGCCTACATATATTTTCATAATAAATAGTTTATTTGTTTGCCTTTTAAGAATGCAAGCACCTATTCAAATTGTTATTCATATTTTTGACTAAATTTGTTCAAATCTTTTCCTTTTATTACTTTTATTTAATGATAGTAGTATTTATTGAACTAGTCATTTTATATTGACTTTCTGTTTTCTCACAAAAAAGATCTTCTCTCTTTTTTATTGAAAAAAAAAACCCTTCAAATAATGAAATTTCGAATGCCAGAGCATGTGTGAGTATGTTTCGGATAAATTTGTGCATACTATTTCTCATATAATGTTCTTCGAAGTCAGTAAATATTCGAGATTCGAGCAAATATATTTGCAGTCATGACATATCATAAAAATACATGATTTAAGACCAAAAAGTCTCGATAGATTTATAAAGCTGGTAATTTCGAAGCATTATAATAATGAAAATGTTCAAAGTTATCAATAAAATGAAGAATTTTCAAACAATGATTTGTGAAAACTTTGATATTGTGTAAATAGATTTGATGAATAGGTGACAAATAGATATGTGTTCCTTTCATACCATTGGACTAATGGCATTATCATTATTCCACGAAAAGATGCGGAAAGGAACTTTCTGATCCAGTTCAACACATTTCAATATGTTTTATGCACCATAATTGATTCTGATTTATTATTATTATGTATATACATATATATGTATATTTGTACTGTAAACCACAAACCTCGCTTCAATAAATATCTCCGTCAAAAACTCGACTTAAATAGTCTAACTACAGACATATTTACAATGCAATGAATTAAAAATAGTGGTGTTTACTCGGACCGTATGAATAAAACCAAGAAAAGGTTGGAAAATGAATGAGCCAGCGCCGTAGCCAGGCCGGCGCAATGGGTGCATTGCACCCTCCAAAAATTTCAAAGGTGCAACAAGTTCGGGCGCAAAATCGGGTTTCAAAGGTGCAACAAAAGAAAAATTTCGATTTTGCACCCTCCAATTTTTTTTTCTGGCTACGGCGCTGGAATGAGCTGTTATCCCCATTGCCAAGGTTGCAATCACTGAAGGATATATTTTCATTGCTAGTGTCAAAAAGACAAACGTGACGAAAACGATAGCAATTTTGATTTTTGTAAAATGTCAAAAAAACAAGAAAATACATTCGAATCTAAAGGACTTTTACAAAATGCAAGAAATGAATTCTTGTTTTTGTTTCGAAGTGGGAAAACTCAATTTAAATGTCTGCGTCGGAATGCTTTACGAATGGAAAGAACATTGAATAATAATGATGCAAATAAATATCTGGAAATTTCAATCAGACATTTCATACACGTTGACTTGATAAAGCTATATAAATATAAAGCTGACAATAAAAATTTCTGGTAACATATAAGATATATGAACATACTGCATGTACTGTATATGGTACTGCATGTACTGTATATTTTCAATGAACGAATTGGCCATTTGCATGTTTTAACAATATTAATTACCTAAACCAATTGCAGCACAGCAAAATAAAGTTGTAGATATTAAAGTGAACTTTTGACATGCTTGAGACTGTAGTTTACTGTTGGTCGTTTGGTCGCAACATCGTGTTAATAAATATAATAAGAGTCCAACCAATGACAATATTAGAATTGCGGCCGGAATTGATGCCAATATGCCTAAACTCTGAAAATAATGTAAACAAAATGAACATATTTGTATGAATTGATGTGACATATCCAAAACATCTTGCAATCAATCTTCAGTTTACGTATATTTTCTAATAAAATTTAGTTTAGAACAAAACATTTTCATTCGAGTACTTAGATTAGATATAAAAATGGTATCTGTGTTCGAATAAGTTCATTGGAAAATTTGAACAGAAATATTCCGATCGCCAGAAAAGTTAATTGGTTTTGTTGATATAAAAACACAAACTATTCTATACTTACTTCTTTATAAATAACACTTCTAGGGTCAAACGTACTGTTCACGCGATTCAATGTAACATTTATGTGGGGAACTGAATGAACCAAACGAACCAAAATACTTGGCTGGCTATTTACGTCCATCTTTACTTTGATTTATTTCTGCCTTCCTTAAATGGTAACTTTTATAAACTGTGCAATCTTTAACCTGGATTTTCTTCTGATCAGTTCAGTAAACTGTAATATGTTTTTCACTCGATAACAATATGAAAACACATCTGAATTATATAATGCTTTTCATTGTCCCAGGAATAATAACATTTCCGACAAATAGGGTATTTACCCCAGTTCCGGAATTACCAATGAAAATTATTGTTATTTATTCTGATTTAACACACATATTTCACTTTGAATTTTTGAAGCCAGATTTGTGATTTTTCAATACAGCTTCCGATAAATACAAAACTTTATAATACGAATTGCATGTTATTTTATTTCAGCTTCAAAACAGTTGTGTATTAGAAAAAAAAACATAGATACATGTTTTACCCTGGCGTGTATTGGCAGAACTGTGTATTGGCAGAGCAGAACAACAAACACACCCCAAAGCCTTTGACGTATCATATATCTCCGTCCTAAGTTGAATATTTAATACGAAAAAGTAAACAATTCAAATGAAGTGAATAAGTTTGTTTATCCTTTACTTATTCTTATAACAAGATAATAGTTAAATTTTCGACTAAAATTAGAGCTTCCGAACTAGATACTGTCAACTGAGAAATAGGTAGTAGGTACACTGTACAATCTTGTATTGTTCGCCTATAGATGTCGTACTACAGTCTGTTTTCACGAAAATTTTATATTCACCACAAACGTAATAAGCAGATATAATTCAAAGGAAGGAAAAAGAAAGTATAATTTACCCATGAACCTGGTAGTGAAATCACTAGAAATATTTAAAGGCTTTAGCTGTGGGACAGATATTGAACCATCTATTGTTTTTCGATGTATCCAATTATGTTCGAAGAACAAGTCATAAGGAATACCTATCGAAATAGTAACTTGTTTTCATGCCGACAGTAATGAATACATAGAACAACTTGAAATTCAAAGTTTTTATTAAACGCTAAAGTAACATATTCATCATTCAAACCAACATTCCGCAGGTTCATCAGCAGTAAAGCAAGTTATCCCATGTAGTATCATAGCTTGAAGAATGTCACTAACATAGGTTGCCACATCAGTATAACTGCGTTCACCACGTTGAATGAATGGATGTTGTAGAAGTTTGGAATATTTCGGACGGTTGCTCTCTTCTTTAATTAAACTGTAAATAAAAGTCTAATGAACATTCAACTGAAATCATCATGAACATCATAATCTTATAACGTTTGGATCGTTGTTTTTTTTCTTCTTCAAAACATTGAACTACAAACATTACAGAATAGTTACCATGTATTGACGAAGTCCACAAATTCTTCAGAGAATTCTATATTATTATAAGATGTTGTTAAACGTGGGGCGTCACCTTGAACAACCTGATATAATTGCTCAAATACACTTCCCCATTTTGGGTATGGAAATCGTCCGGTTGCAATTTCAATCAAAGTAATACCAAGTGACCAGACATCACTGCGAACATCATAACCTTTAGCTCGCTGGGGATCAATTCTTTCAGGCTGTGACGAATAAAATTGAAGTTAAAAAAGGAAGACAGTTATCCAGTGTTCAATTTCTTTTCTCTTAAAAGGACTATGATGAAACTATTAAAAACCAACCGCCATATAAGGTCTGCAACCAGCGTCTTTGGTTCGTGCAATTGAATCGACCAACTGCCCAGAAATACCAAAATCGCACAATTTAATATCTCCACGTCTGTGTAATAAAATATTACTCGGTTTCACATCTCTATGGATGATATTCAGTTTTTGTTTTAGATAATTCAAGGCTTTTACGGTTGCCAAAGTTATCTTAGCCAAGATTGATTCGGGTATACGTTCACATTGTCTTTCACATATAAATTTATAAAATTTATCCAAAGATGTATCCATCAGCTCCATGCAAATCCAACAGTCACCCTGTGAATTTTGTTTCATGTTTGATTAGTTTTACGTTATTCACTAATATCAATTATGAATTATATTCAATCAAACCTCTTTGAATAGAGCTCCATAGAATTGAACAATGTAGTTGCAGTCATTTGATTTCATTACCACTTCCAAGTCCATTAACAATTGTTTTTGTTCTTTTTCATCGACTGTTGACCTTATTCGCTTCACTGAAAAATTGCACAAATGCCATTGGAAATATTTCAACAATTTTAAAATGCTATTTGCAATATTTTACCAGCCATTGTGGTGTTTGTACGACGAAATATCATTTTGTTAACTGCTCCATACGCTCCACGCCCAATCTCACCTAATAATATAGAACGTGATTCATTAATTGAACCCATTACTCAATTCACTTGAAAGATTCTCACCTAAATCTTGCAGATCATCTGAAGTAAAATCGTAAGTTGTGCCTGGAGCAGTTTGAATTTTACCGCTTGCTTGTAAACGAATTCGTTCTCTACATTGTGAAACATAATAAAAATACAATAATAAAAAATAGTGGTACAATATTTTGGGACTCAAAACAATTGTTATCGTAATATTCAGTAGAGCAAATTGACAAGTAAAAACAACTAACTCCAAGTGAAACCAGCTCAGTTGGAAGCATAGTTAAAAACCAATATCGAATGGCATTTATAATATTTGATAATGCTATTTTAAATAGTATAACATTGTTTTGCTCACCTTGTTCGGTCTGGTGCACTTTGTGGTTTTATTATTGGTGGGGTTTTCACTGTGTCAGCTTGAAAACTTAATTTTAATAGTCTTCTACGTTCGTCAGCCATATTTATTGTACGATCTTCTTGTTTTGATAGTAGACAAATTGTTTCACACTTGAAAAATTACCATAAATTCAATTGTGAAAACTTGTAATCATTAAAAAGTCTAATGGGATTTAATAGAGAAAATAAAAAATAATTAATACATTCACTTCCACAACACACTTGAAAAAATGACAGGTTCCAAACTATTTTTATATTGCCTAGCCTGTGCACCCACCACTACTGTCACTATTAGGTGTGGTGATTTTGAAACTCAACATTGAATATAATGATACAAATGTTTACCGTTCGAAATGTTTTTCCTATCTTCGTTTCCATAGCAAATAGTTTTGCTAGAAAACATTACTTTGAAATTAATCATTTGGTTTCAATATTATTGGAAAAACAAACACCAAAATGGTAAAATAAAGTAAAATTTTAAAATCCATCAATATATTTATGATTCACTTTATTATAGATACTATCACGCATCAGCCGTGATCATCTGGGAAATTTGAAGTCAGGCAATTTGAGACTTACTGTTCCTGATTTTGATGATTTGATTATGAAACGCGATTACACCGGGGCCCGCACATTATTAGAAGTAAGTCATAAGTGGAAATTAGTTTTTCGGACGATTTTCGTTCTTCATTTTTGCTTTGATCTACAAAATACAGTATACAAACTCTGGAAATGATGGGCTATCAAAACAATGGAGAACATTTTGTAATTTCCATCTGGGAAATTATAAAGAAGCATTGAATGATTATCGCGATTTGAAAACACAAAGTGAGGACAGTATTTTAATAATGAACGTTGCAATATGCATGTTTTACTTAGGTAAAAGTATAATTAAAAAAAACGGGGTTTAAATTCAAAGTATTGACCCCTAGTTTTCAACTAGTTGCTCTGAAGTTTGAACGTATACAGCATTTTACATTTTGTGTGTATTTCAGGAATGTATAACGACTCACTGGAAGTTGTAGATGCAATACCTAATAATCCTCTGAAGGTCAGACTTCTTTTTCATTTGGCACACAAACTAAATGATGAAGACCGTTTATTGGAATTACATGGATCATTACGTGACATTGTTGAAGATCAATTGAGTCTAGCGTCCATGCACTACCTACGTGCGCATTATCAAGATGCGATTGATGTATATAAAAAAATTCTTTTAGATAAGAAGTAAGTAAATTTTAAAACATGGCCATTTTTAAAATATGAAACTCAATGAAAATCGTTCGCTCCATTCACGTTTTGTTTTACTCACAGAGAACTTATTGCTCTTAACATTTATCTGGGGCTCTGCTACTACAAACTGGATTATTATGACATTTCACAAGAAGCCCTTGACACATATTTGCTTAAATATCCTGACAGCATCATTGCAATAAACTTAAAGTCATGCAATCGATTTCGGCTAGCAAATGGTAGGGCTGCTGAGAACGAGCTTAAGAATCTAATTCGAACAGAGGGAATCTTTGGTGCTGATTTGATAAAGCATAACTTGGTTGTGTTCAGAAATGGAGAGGGTGCCCTTCAGATTTTACCTAAGCTCATTGATGTGATACCCGAAGCCCGTTTAAATCTTACCATTTATTATTTGAGATCAGTTGAAATTGCCAAGGCTCAAGAGCTAATGGGTTTGATATTGAAACCAACGGTTCCATCAGAATACATATTAAAAGGTGTTGTGCATACTTTATTGGCTCAAAAATTGGATTCGGTGAGTTTTAAAATCTATTTACATAAATAAGGAGACAGAATCCCATTTTTATGAAGCGCATTTCAATGTTCCCATAGCGAGAACATCTAAAAAACGCGCAACAGTACTTTCAACTTGTGGGAGGAAGTGCGACTGAATGTGACACCATTCCAGGTCGACAATGTATGGCATCCGCTTTTTTCCTCTATGGGCAATTTGAAGAGGTGCTCGTATATTTAAACTCAATACGTAGCTTTTTTGTCAATGATGATGTTTTCAACTACAACTATGCGCAGGTAAATGCGGCATTTTGTTTTCACAAATTCCAAAGTTCATCTTCAAAAACGAATAAATTTCAAATGACACAAAATACTGTAAAGTAGACACCAAAAACTTCAATTCATTATATATTTGCAGGCTAAGGCTGCGACTGGGAATTATAAAGAAGCTATGGAGTTATTATTGGGAATATCTGAGCCATACATAATACAACAGCCTAGCTTCAACATGATACTGTCAAAGTGCCATATTCTCTGTGGACATTCTGAAGAGGTTGAAAATTATTTCATAGGGCAATATTTATTCGAAGAAATAGCTAAATTCTCTACAAATATTTATATTGAGTATAATCATCAACAAACTTAGTGGTTTTTAACACTATGACGGTTCATCATACTTTATACCTATTTCTGTTTTTTGGGGGACTACAATGCCCCATATGTACTTCATATGAAATCTGGACTGTTATAAGAGATAACAAATTAGTGTCTGGGGCAAAGTTGTAATACTCGAAGTTTGCTATAATTTTGCTGCAACAAATATTGCTTATCTCTTTTCAATCCCGCGAAAAAAACGCCAAAAACCGCGAAAATCGCGAAATTTTCCCACCTCATTTTTAGTTAAGCTGATAAGAAGTAAGAGACTTGACTTTTCACGATTTCGCGGCTTTTCGCGTAACGGATAAGAGATAACGACTTGATGTCTATGGCGAATTCGCTTAAGTTGTAGTACATAAACTAGTCTACAACACTGCCACAGACACCAAGTCG
Organism: Sitodiplosis mosellana; assembly: GCF_009176505.1. Taxonomy (NCBI): domain Eukaryota; kingdom Metazoa; phylum Arthropoda; class Insecta; order Diptera; family Cecidomyiidae; genus Sitodiplosis; species Sitodiplosis mosellana. Next base: position 588,957 of record NW_022595289.1, read on the forward strand.
ATGATTCCAGGGCAAAATTCCCAAAAAAAAATTCCC
>NW_022595289.1:589392-626671 GCF_009176505.1 Sitodiplosis mosellana
TTTTTCTTTGGGAATTTCGTTTTGGGAATTTTGTCTTCGGGAATTTTCTTTCGGGAATTTTGTTTTGGGAATTTTTTTTTGGGAATTTTTTTTTCGGGAATTTTGTCTTCGGGAATTTCGTTTCGGGAATTTTTTTTCGGGAATTTTTTTTTGGGAATCTTTTTTCGGGAATTTTGTTTTGGGAATTTTGTGGATCGGGAAATTTTTTTTTGGGAATTTTGTCCGGATACCCAAGTCGATATCTCTTATCATAGTCCAGTTATAATATAAAATAGCCATGGGGCCCTGTGGTCCCCAAAGAACACCAGCGTAACATGTTTTTCGGAAGGCTGTATTTTACACATACTCACACATATGCATATGTGTATATGTCATTCGTGTAGAGAAATGTTCAATCTATACAATGAGACTTAACTCCGGTTGGTTTATACACTGTTTAGTACTTTTATTCAATTTTAAAGTTTGCTTGGGGCCCTGGATTCCTCGAAAACCGTCTTAGTGTTAAAAGAAATTTAGTTTATTCTAATTTAATTTTTCACTAATTTAAATGAACGCGTGAGAATAAAAGACTGACACTAGCTGGCTTTTCGCAAAAGCGGGATAACAATCAGTTGCACGCAAAAGAGACATTTCAAAAGGTTATACGCAAACGGAACATTTTATTTTGTCGCATTTTGGATTTAAAAGCCGTGATTACAACAACAATATACTTCTCTCTTGCGTGCAACCTTTTGAAATGTCTCTTTTGCGTGCAACTGATTTTTATCCCGCTTTTGCGAAAAACCTGGTAGCGTCAGTCTTTTATTCTCACGCGTTCAAATGTATTTACTTCAAACAGGCTTGGAATTTGTATTTGGCAAAAAGTTCTAGAAAAAATGAATCAATCATGATGTTGCAATTGATTTCTATAGAATGTTATCGTGTTGGCCAGTATTGGGTTGCTGCTAAAGCCTTCGATATGTTGGAGAAATTATCGTAAGTAGTTGTGAAAAATACCGCGAAGAAAAAGTACTTAGATTTTTTTTCCAGGCTTGATCCCAATCCGGAATACTGGGAGGGTTTACGTGGCGCGTGTATTGGTGCTTTATACTCAACAATCACAGAACGAAATATTGGTGCTCCACCAAATGGTCTGACTGACATATTGGATTTGTTGCGACAGTCTTCGAATCCACAGGCCGATACAATCATCAGAGTTATTATACGCCGATTGAGTGATTAACGATAAAAAGAAATGATGCTGTCAATAGGATATCTGAAGCGAGTTTCAAAATATTTCAATTTTGCTGTAGACTTAACCTTTCAAATTCGGCGTGAGTTACAAATAAATACACATGGCAAAATATACACATCTACCGAAGACAGCACCCGATTTTTCGTTTTTCAGAAGCCAATGAAAAACTTAAAATTAGGGTCCAATATTTTCCTAACGTTATTCATCTATAACCCACGGAAAACCAGGAGGAGTTGTAAGAAAATGTTTTGCTTACTTTTGCAAATGACATAATGAAAATTCCTTTCGTTTAGAGAGGAAAATTGCACATTTTGGCATAAGGTTTGACCATGTTTTGTATTAGAACTCTTTTGAAAAATATATCCCAATCTTTACTCAAACCCTTTATTTGTTTACGACTCGTAAATTACGAAATACGAATATAGAACAAACGTTTTCCCTCTCCGCAGAAGACATTTTTGTGAAGTTCAATATCATTTATTCAAAATTAGTTTAATAATACAATTTTTCGGATGATGTAGAATCTCCATCAATGATGTTGATGGAATTAAGCTTTGCACGGTGTACAGCCAAAACAGTGTTCTCTCCAAGTAGTTTAATGCAAATATATCCGATTAGGATTGCAATTCCCGCAACAAAAACGCGAATTATTGGATCTGAAAAATGACATTTAAAAAATTTAGTTCGGATTGATGATTGAATAATTTAGATAACTGATTTGGTTGTTCAATCAGCGAAGAGGTAGAACATAAATTATCTTGTTCTTTAATATATTTGGATCCGATCAACGTACCTACATATGTTTGTATGATTACCCATGCAAATGCAGTTGTGATACAAATGGTTGAGATAAGTATGATAGTTTTTGCCGTAAAATTGACAGTAAAACCTTTTGTCCAATAGAGCCTAGGAAATTGAACAAAATATCCGAACAATTTATTCAGATCTGGCAAAGAGTATGGAAATGTGAATACTTACCTGTTAGTTCTAGTTACTTCATATGGTGTGTTGCATATTCGACATTTCATCGTTTTTTCCGATTTACTACAAGATTCAACTAGCCAACGGCGAAGGCACTCGTGATGCACTGAACTAACATCTCCCGTACATTTGCATGGCTGAATGAGAGGTTCCGCTTTTTCCGAATCATAACAAATCCAGCAGTCCTTCAACTTCAAAAAAGTGTGTCCTTCTTCAGCGGATACTCCTTCCTAATAGAACAAGATGTGTTTTTTTTTCTTTATCAGCGTCGCAAATAAATTTCATTCACATTCGTTGGAAATGTGCCGACAAATTACCTTTGAGTGTAGAGCAAATGAATCGTCGACTTGTCGACTTAATAATTTTCGGGGATTCAATATCCAAAGTTGCTCGGGAGCTGTCGAGTTCCATAAGCAACACGGAAACCATAATGCGAAGCCAACTTCAAAAAGACGGAATATAATATCGTATATATTGTAGTAGTAAACTGGAACTTTCTGTTTCCAAAAGTCGCCAAGTGTTTCAGAAGCTAAGAATACCACGATAATGGTCATCATAACAGCCTGACTTAACAAACCAAACCGCGCATGACTAACTTGCACTACATTTATATGTGTGCTTTTCGTCTCACTGCCTCGTTTTTCAGACGATTCTGTCGAATGATTAGGAATCGTTTGTTGATGGATCCATTCACCTCGTATTTTAAAGAAAACTTCAACTCCATAGATCAAGAAGAAAATTAACACGATTAATAACAAGAATGCGTAGCAACCACTGAATACCGATGCATATACATTTCGTTTCTTCGATACATGTGTCGAAAGTATCTCTGCACCAAATAAGCTATAGGGCAAAATGTTGAATGCCAAGAACCCAAGAAAACTCTTCGATAGAAACTGCGTTGCGCGAACGTTTCGTAAATGAAATATTTCGGCCCAAAGACACACAACCAATGAAGAACATGTTAACAGCAACGGATAATATGCAGAAATTAAAAATGATGCCCAATCGGGTTGTAAAGCTCCCTGATGATCAAAAAAATTTGTTCATAAATTAATAATCCACGTATTGCTTTCTAGTAAATGTATAAATTATAGCTTACAGGTGTTGTGAAGTAGGCGCCACGTAACAAAGCCGCAATAAAAACAACGAAATACAAAAGTTTCTGGATGTTCAGTCGGATGGCCTGGACCAAGATCTTTTTCTTATGATATTCAGCCTTGCAACATATGAACAATTGAATCATGGATAAGGCTGCCACAAAATAAAATACAGATGAAACACCTAAAATAGAACAAAACAAACTAAAATTTAAATGTCCAATCAAAAGTATCAATATTTCGTGTAATCGATTGTAAATTCATTACTGGCATGATATGAGATGTTGTAATTATTGCATTCATTTCCGCTGAAACGAATTTCGCATATGCATGTTCCGTTCAGACAGTCACCTCGACCTGAACACGGTATCCCTACTGATTGTTCGTGTTCATTAGAGTGACTAATTGACACAATTGAGTTCGAGGTGCAACTCATAAGGCTATGTAACTTTGTCAGCATATCATATGGAATACTTTTCAGGACTACAATCAAGCTATAAATAAAAACAAATTACTATTGTTACAACAAAAGACACAAATACTATTGGAAAATTTGCTGAAATTATCAATAAATATCATCTGTGTATTATTGTACCTTAGATTCTGTCCCAAGTAAATAAAATTTGATTCTATAGTCGTCGTTTCACTTTCAACTTATGTTTCGATAACAAAACGCAATATAAAATTCTATAAACAGAAGCATAATTCTATGCTATGTATTTATGTGTATTATTTTGCTTCATTACAAAATGAATAATTCCATTTATTGTTTACCTTCGTCTCTTTTTTGCCATTAAAAAATTGTCAAATATAATGGGAGTGCATGATGAATTTTAATATGTGTGGTGAGTTTGGTGAATTTATTAATTAACGTATTGACAATTTCAATTATTTTTGTTAGAAAAAATTTGTAAAAAAATACACTGTAAGTGTAAATTAAAAGACAAAAAGAATACATTTCCGTAAATTTATTCAATCGATAATTTCTTTTAAAGTACATTTCAATCTATGAATTCAAGGTATGTATTGAAACTTCCCTAGACAATCCTAATGAACATCAGACATCGCAAGAATGGATTCATCAACAAAAGGTTCGACATAATACAGTTTGTACCAATGACCGCACTCACATCGCTTGGGTACATCCTTATGAAGCCACATCCATTGAACATAAGTTTGATCTTCGTGGCCTGATTTAAAAAAGAAATGCACAATAATTATTTGCCAAATAAAAAATGAAATTTATAATTTCCATTTGCGTAGATGAAAATATTCCGTCAATTAACTTACATATACACCCAAGAATACGAGCATCAAAGGCTGATGGAATCAATGTTGGCTTTTCTTTGGTACCAACACCACGTTTGATGGCTTTATTGTAGTACGGATCATCATTACCAGCTAGGGCAGCAAGCAATTCTTTCTTTTCCAAACCAGTTGCATGGTCAATGGGATCCGGCAGCTCTGAAAGTCATAATATTCATTGATAATTTAGAATAAATTTTCCTTTTCTGCCTTTTACACTTGTATCCTAACCTATATTTTTGCTTTCAATAAAATCGATATGATGGGTAATAATAGTATTGAATACATCAAAAATTATAAAATTCAAAATAATTATTATTTCATTGCTAATAAATGTATATTGTCCAATTTAGTGATGAGCAAAATATAGATTGGGATACAATCCTACAAAATAATATAAATTACGTAATAGAAACACCGTAAGTGACATGCTCATTATTTGATTCAAAAGACCCTTCCTTGTTAAATTTTCGGAACAATTCAATATTTTGAGTAAACTGGATACTTACTGGTTGATTTTTGCCGATATTGAATGGCCGGTGCCACAATTAATCTACGGCGAACAACATTGGAGATCAAACGACCACACAAACTTGCCATTTTTACGAAATTTTCTTGAGAAGAGTTTCTCACATCAATCCAAAAAACTTCTTCGAAAGATATTATGAACGCTGACATAAAATAGAGGTACGATTGAAGTGAAGTTGTATTAATTCGCTATTACTTTGCTATAAACAGGTTTTCTTAACCGTTCTCCACTTAATTGAAAAACACAATTATGCTCAAGACAAGTGCTGTTTTTTTGCTCAGGATAAATTTTCGAAATTTTCCCAATGGGAGCAAAAGGATTTTTGGTCGGTATGGCTCGCTAGGCCACACCAAATTAGGCCATTCGCCACCATTTATCCGGGTCGATAGTCCTCATAGGTAGGAAAAATTGACTCTCGTATGTGGAAGATTTATCCGCGGATAAATTTTCGAAATTTTTCCAATGGGGCCGAAATGATTTTTGGTCGGTGTGGCTCGCTAGGCCGCACCAAATTAGGAAATTTGCCACCATTTATCCCGATCCATAACCCCCATAGGTAGGAAAAACTGGAACTCTTCTTCAGAGTTCTTCTTCAACAAGAATAATTGAAAAAGAAAAATATTCTTAGTAAATTTTGTAAATGTTTCTCTAAAAAGACAACAGAAGGTATTGATTTTTTTACTAATCAATTTATTTCATTCAAATTTAATGAATTGTAAATTGTATCAATTATACTTGGCGTTCTCACTTCACCTCAGTACATGTTAACTGAGCCAACTTCAGGTTTTATAAATATTATGACTACCTAATACGACATTTTTTTTCACAGAGTGAGAAAAGTTTTACATAAGTTCTTTCTCGTGGATTAAACGACGTACAAAAGTGGGTGAAGTTTTAAAAAAAATTCAAATGTAAGTTAAGTTTTCTAGTCAATTTTCTTTAGTTTTATCGTTGATGTAAAAAACACGGGTTTTGAATAATATAAAATGTACTGTTCAACTCAATGATATGATTGAAATTAAATAAGAAAAATCAATCCGGAACTTTCAAAACGAGAATATGAACCATAGCTCGGGAAAACTACGATCGATATTCATTCATTATTTTTCAAATTGAAGACTTGTCTATGTCTCCATGAGATAATAAAATCGAAGGTGTATATTGTTATATAATTATTTGTTTGCGGTTTCTGGATCAAGCCTGCTTTGCATCAGATCGACTCACATTCAAACAAAATGTTAAAAAAAATAGAGTGAATTCAATGGAGAAAGAATGAACTAAAAGTTGTTATGAAGAAAAACAAAATATAAGTACTATAAGATCTCGACCAAACCTTGAGCGGCAAGCTTTAATTTTTCTCTCTCGTGCATTTATTTTATTCTATTTCAATGCATATGTAAGGATAAAACGAAACAAGACTTGAAATAGGTAGACTTGTGTCAAATCATATATCATTAAATCACTCATAGTTTTTAATTCCTAATCGAAAAATTTGGAATTTTGCTGTCTATGTAGATTGAAGTAGATTTTCAATACCCCTTTCTCTACATGCAAAAATATCGCATTGCTATATCCTTTTCAAAACAATATTCCGAAAACAAATTTAATTTTAGGTTAGGTACTTATGTGTAGCCGTGTCAGATTTGATCGATATAATATTGACAAAGTGGTTTTTACATACTTTTCAGACAAAATGGCTCTTCGTTTGCTCGGAAATCCATTGAAACGGACGATTGTTCCATTCGGTAATCGCGCTGGCCATTCAGTTGCATCTGCAACACCGAAAATTGGTCCAGACGGAGTACCAACAGAACATCATATTTATGGAACTCAGATAGGCACTCGTGACATCGTTGGTTTTGGTTGGAATGGCTTCCCTACGTATGCTGACCGTAGTGACTTTCCACTACCGGCCATTCGTTGGAGAGAAGAAACACCAGAAATCACTGTAATTATATAATCTTCCAAAATTCCATTCAACTCAAAGAAATAACATTTTCTGATTCAATTTCAGCTCCTTCGCCAAAAAGAGAAAGGTGATTGGAAAAAGTTGACGAAGCACGAGAAGAAAGCACTCTATCGTCACTCGTTCTGTCAAACTTTTGCCGAGTTTGAAGCACCAACTGGCGAATGGAAACTGTGTGTTGCTGGTGGATTCATTGCTGCATCATTGGCTATCTGGTTCGCAATTTGGATGAGACTTTATGGTAATTTATTGGAGCTGTACTTTTATCTTTTTAAATCAATTGATTTAATTATAATAATTCTTTCAATTTCAGTTTTGCCACCTTTGCCGGAGAGTCTTAGCGAGGAATCACGTAAAGCTCAATTGAAACGAATGTTGGACCTTGGTGTTGGTCACGTTGACGGTATTTCGTCGAAATGGGACTACGAAAACAAGAGATGGAAATAAGTTTTATATACAACAGAACACACACAGTTGTTGTAAATGAGAAAATTGAAATAAATAAAAACTATGCCAAGAATATTAGATTTTCATTGTTGGTTCCATTTTGGGTAGGGTTATTCTGTACCTTCGAAACGGTAAGATCTTCAATTGAATTTGAAAAAAAGTCGAATGAAGAATGTAACATTATTTATTTTGGTTTCTTTCGAAATTACGTACACAATAATTTCAAAATTTTTGGCACATTGCACTCAGTCTCCAGGTGACGGTTATTTTTCTGCCAAATCAATGGGGCAATGATAATAATGACTTCATTTTTTCTAATAATTTTAACTATGGTGGCTAAACCCAATGCATCTTATATTACACGTTTGTATAATCTCGTTGACTGCCAGTTGACCCCTTGAGTTCCGCGTAACACATTCATCAAACATTTTGTATAATAAATTCATTACCGTCATCGCAATGCTTAACGCTTTAAGCGAATGCGCTGACAATGAAAATATATTTTGTTTCTCTTTGTTTTGCAAATGTTCTGAGTTACGCTTTAATACGTGTGCGTACCCCACGTTATTTTCATTCTACAGCATTCAAATGGTTTTCATTTTTTGTAATTTCGAAAGGTCATACTGAACCGTTGGAAATTCGATGGATTTCCTCAAGCATGTTTGGTTTTGTCTTTTTCTATGTGCCATTTATTTTTCTCTTACTGCATTATTCTTTATTATCCGAGAAGTGAATCTAATACATTTGCAAAATATTTTATGAAAAAGAAACTTTTTTTCAACGAGCTGAGTTAATGGAATTTCATTTTGGACACAGAGAGCTGATTCGATATACCTAACGCAAATTTGAATAATATAAAGCCCAGACTGTAAAATGCACCAGAAGCAGACTTGGTTGAATGATTTTTGTTGACTTAAAATAACGCAAAATGAATCAATTTTGAAAGATATATTTGGTTTAGTACAAAATAACAACGAAGTGCTCGCGCTATATGCTATAAATTATAGCATTGCTATATATTGAAAAATTCTATGATTTTCCCCATCGAGACCGGAATATAGCCCAGATAAAGGTTTTGGCAGTACTTCAAAATTGTATATTCTTTTCATGAAATGGTATTTATGGGACACTTCACCGTTGTAGGTGAGAGGATCGACGTGGACTGATATTTCTTCAAGTTGGATCGAATTGAAGGTGGATTGAATTAGAGACGATTTGTCATTGTTTTGCGAGAAAAAAATCTGAAATATTGTGCATAGGCATTGGCAGTTACATTAGGCTAAGACAAAGAGTATACAAGATAAATTGTCTAGGATAACTGTACCCAAAAGTGTACTTTGGTGAACTGTAAACATGAAAATGTTTGAAAAAAAAGAATCCGTCGCACGTAAAAGAGAGGTACATTGTTATTGTGATCACGGTTTAAGAAATTAGAATCTAACATTTTAGAGACTCGTATAAATATATTCACGTTCCACTTTTGGAAACCGTTCACTAAATAGGTCTATCATTCTAGACAGATAAACAATTTTAAACCGATGATGATAAACAAAATTCTTCCCATCAATTTCATTACTTAAAAATACTAGTGTTTCCTTTTTGAAACCTCATTTCACCTCTAACACAAGGGATAGATATGCAAGATTTCTTCTTCAAATAGAGGATAAAATATGATACGAATTCATCGCTATTAGTCATCAGTCCCAATTCCAACCCAATTATTTATTTCGCCTTCATGGGTATATAGCTATAGACTACTACTTCTAGTCACATAAAAAATGAGGTCCCGGAATCCGGAGCCTATTAATTTTAGATTTGTAAAAAGTACAAATTCCAAAGTCTATGATTTGTAACATTGATTCCGTCAAGAACAATAAGTAGACAATTTTAATAAAATATACAACATTAGCTCTATTTTTTGGGTGGCTTATCATGGTCAATTGTAATCGATTATAATTTTATCCTATTTTTTTCAAAAGAAAAATCAATGCTTCCCTGTATGTAGCAAGGTGATTGCAAAGAAATACTCCACATACACAATACAATTAATTGAACTCGGTATGTAATTTGTGTTGTAGCTTGTCCGTTTGTCGTTAGGATCAATCAATAGCTGGAAATTGACATTTTGAGTCGCTGCCTTTCTACTGGGAATGAGATTATAATGATCATTTTCGTCATATGATACAATATGGCACGAAATATATAGTATATCACTTTGCCCCAGCATTCCCCTACTATAATGTAGAAAACTAGATGCAACTTTTACATACAGACATCAAACATAACTTTTGGCCAACGGTCTCTTTTGAATTCCTGCCTTCATAAACCATCAGCTAACAAGTGGAAATTCATTTACTCCAATCAGCCTAGCGTTGCCTTGGCAATACCCATAGGTTATTCCATTTCTTCGTGGGTACCACCATAGATATTGTTGAATGCAAGCTGTTTTGGATGCTCAAAAAATATCGCTTTCAAATGATGTATTACTCAAATGAATAACTTCAGGGGTTTGGAAATGCCAACATCCCAAAGTTGACCGATTTTTAAAATGTGACCCAGAATATTTTCAAAATTAGAGAGAAAAAACTTGTCTGGGTTAATTCAAGAAGATTCATTGTTGTGCAAATAAAATCTGTAATAATAATCATGCATTCTTTGCATTGAGCCAAAAATGAAATGATTAAAAAGACAGAATGGAGATCACTCAATTTCGGGTAGTCTGTGCTATAGAACAGTAAGATTTTTTTATTGATTTTTTCCTTTTCACAGTGGAGGTTCAATATATCAACAAGAGAGATGGCGCATTTTTCTTTAACGGGCTATTTTTGATATACTAAAAATCTTAAGCAAATTTTTATGTGTATTGTACTTGTTTTCTTGTCCTTCGGTCTGCACACTATTACAGAAGCCAAACATTTACAGAATAACAAATGATACCAAGGTTCAGTTTTTGGACAATGATTGAATAGCTAACAGAATTGGATTAATGGCAATTAAAATGAATACAACTCAACTCATGTCAACGACCACATCTAAGAATTGATTAAAAAAGCAATGAATTAAGTGACAAAACGCGTATCATTACGAACAATCATGCACCTTTTATGTTCCGATGTTGTTGGGTCCAACTATTGGTTGTAAACTAATTTGTAAATTTTTCATTTTGTTTCTTGGTCAAAATTATATACTTCAATCATGTTTGTTTTCTCTCATCATAAATTCACACTACCCCTATTAAGTTGAAGTTTTGTTTTTTTGATTTTGCAGCAGCTAGAATTAAATCAGCATTGTTTGCGTTTGCAACATCAAGAAGTTTGTGGCATGCTTGACATTAATTACCAACGCAACAAACATTTCCCTCTTATTTTAATGAAAACATAGGTCTTGCAATAGCATACGGCTTCAAGATGATTACCGATTTCTGGCTATCGAGGTATCGTTGACGTGATTCCCCTCCCTTCACATCATAAGGAGAATAATATTAATCAACAAAAAAATAGGTTCATTATTAGACTGGCATCATATTACACGTTCCATAAACTACCAAAATTTGATACGCATATAGTATTACGTTGAGCATTTTGTACCTTCACACCCCAATATTTTTCTGAGCGTTGGCAAAAAGCCAGGCTTAGGCTTACGCATCAGAACATCAAACATCATTATACTGAACTCTTGAGTTTATTGAATGCGATAACATCTCTCACCGTGCAATTCAAATGATAAATTGTATAAAACAATCGTTATCTTGTTTTAGAATAAGTATATTATTTTGAAAAAAAATGGGGTTGTTGTTTTATTACTTCCACATGATGACAAATCATCCCCGGGGACCAAATCACCGGGGACCAAATTAACGCCAGAAGTGAGAAAACGTCGAAATAATCCTTATTGAAGTGATTTTTATCATTCAATTCATTTTAGGAGGGGTTTTTGTGGTTGTTATTGTTGGTTTAAATTATGTTTATTTATGAACGATTCAAAAATTAAAGCGGATGCAAAGGTAAAATAATATGTTTAACTAAAAACAGACATAACTACCAAAAGATGAGTATGTCATAAGGAAATCAATTATTCATTGCTGAATCTTCAAGCATTTGGTATTTTTATTGAATTTGAAATGCGCTTTAAATTTTTTTTTTTTACTTTGTTACAGAAACTAAGGCTTCTTTAAATTAATTCAAACGGAAAATCATTCACGAGTTTCTGAAAGGTGAATTCCATAGAAATAAAAACATACAGTATCAAGTTAAACATACGGTATCATGTGGTAAAATGCTCTTCTGATATTTCCATTCACATAGAACATTTTTGCTGGATTTTATATACACCTCTCTTCCTCTCTCTTTTGTCTTTCAAAGAAAAAAATATGCTACACAATAAGCCGTACAAAATCTACATTATGATTACTGATGCGTTAACAATTTTACCTCAAACAGTACGATATTATTATTATTATATTCTGCACCGAACAGCGTTTATTCGCCAGAAACCAGTGGTTGGTTTAAATCTCAAAGGATGGACTCATTTTATGCCTGCGTCGATGGAAGAGTAAATATATTTAGCAATTTTAAAAACACTCTATCTCCTACATAAGAAGTTGAAAAGTCTTCAAGAAAATTGTGCTCCCGTTTACAACGTGACAGAATATATATGTTCATTGTGCTAGTGTTGTTATAGTGGAATTAAGAGAGGACTATAATGTCCATTTTTTGCATTTTGAAATGAATTGTTACCTTTGGAAGTAGCCACTATCTGATTCAATAAAAAAAACTCGTGCATTTGATTATAAGAACCGAATATTTCCACATGAACTGTTCAATATCTATTGTTTGAAGTGAGCAATTCTGCCATTAGCCTGGATGTAAAGCGTGATGTCGGAAACATATGTCACGAACAAAAAGTCAAAATAAAATATTCTCTGACACAGTTGACAATGCACCAGAAAACCAGAACTTGTATTGAGTGTTTCACCAGTTCTGGAAACATTTAATTTAAAATGTCGTCTACAAGGTGGAAATTATTGAAGAAAACTGGAATATTTGCTCGAAATGTACCACGAATTTTATATTTTTCTACATAGATTGGTTGTGATATGTTTACAAGGCATACAAGCCGTACATTTCTACATTAAAATGGTTCGATTAATTCATTAATGACTTGGCGATGGAATTGATACGAATTCGAAATTAAATCAAAATAAAGAAATCAACTAAGAAGACAACATCATATTCGCAGCTCCTGTTTTGTTTATCCGTAGCTCCTCCTATTTTTAAAGACAAAAAATTTGAATCAAACATATCATCAAATTGTCTCATTCATTACTCGTGCGTCCAACTGTTTTCCAATATTTGCAAGGTGATGCGCATACCGAACTCACTGACTTGATTCTCATTGGGCGGGGCTAATATATGATGTACGCCTATTTTTCTACTGATGGAAATGAAAACAAAATGTGAACATCATAGCAGCGTATGCTTTTTGCCTTTTCGTGAGAGAAAAAATGTTTTGAATGAAGCAGCTGTGTGTAACACAGAATAGATATTTGATTAGGTCCCCTAAAAATACTGCATTTCATAGTTTAATTTTACAAATACAATAAACTTTTATGAAGAAAACGAAATTTGATACTTTTTCATGCTTCTTCACTTTTCTGTAAATATTGCAATGCTCTTTAATGACATGAAATATTTGTTCGAAAACAACCATGCGTCAATTCGAAAGTAAAGTAAAAGAATAAGAACAACATACGAGGCGAGTATCCATCAATTTTTATAAAATTATAATGAACGCAGACAAAACACTGCAGTTAATTTTTTTGTTCGATGTGTCAACAACACAATTGTAGTCATACCACCAAAACACGTTGTCTGTTCCCACAACTTTTTGTCAATTAAATTTTGCAACCAATGTATTATTTGCAATATCATATCAAAACAAAAGCGATTTTAGCAGTAAGCAAAAAAACACCGAGCCACCAAAGACGGCTTATGCGAAATAATTACATTTTTGGGATCTCTCAAATATACCTGTTCTCTTTGATCAATGAATAAACGATTTCATGCAAATACTCGCACTTTTCATCATCACATTCAGTTAAAAATGTGATACTTCATCGCATTTTATTAGTCTACAGTTTTTTTACATCTGTTTGCATTGTGCTCTAATTAATTAGAGGTCACATCTGTGTGGTACAACAATTACTAATTAACAAAACTGAATTTACAGTAATATAATACTGCGTTAATAATAATTTATTGTAATACCATTGAAGCTTTTCCCTAATCGAAATGTCACTGCCATGATGTTACACCAAACCATAACAAGTAAAGGAATTGCGAAAAGTTTAAATGTTGATGTTGTTTCAAGAAAAATTTCTTGAATCATAATGAAAAAAAAATCAAAATATAATTCTTGATTTTAATTGTCGGATGTAGGGAATGACTGCCTCACACGATTGCTTATGTTTTGCAAACGTCATATGTTTATTTTTCTTCAGAAATGAACAAACTGCTCTTACCATTATTCCTACATTGTTTAAGCTGCTCCTAATCGATTCATATTTTTATTCCAGGAATAACAACCGCTGATTTAGAATTGCGTCTGTGGGAACGTGCTATGAATTGTTTTTCTAGAATGTTGAATTATCAGTTTGTTTTTTTTTTTACTTGAAATATTCGCATCGATGTGTATGTGAGGAAAGATACATGGAGAATTTTTCTTGAAAAATACTAAGAAAAACTTCAAAATAGCAAAAACAATATGAGAATAAAATGTGGAATAAACGTAAACTGTGCAAATCTAACAAAGGAAATGAAATGTCTGTGTATAGAGTTAAGCTGGGCGAATTATCTCTAGGAAAAATAGGAGTCAAGTCCAAACTGGATTGATGATTTTGTGCATGAAAATAGTGCAAAACATATTGTGATTGTATCTGAAATTAAGCGATTATTTCTAGATAAAAAGTACTTTAGAAAGTTTACTATAGAGTATATAAATATTCAATGCTTCGTCCAAACTAAAGAGAGAAAGAGAGAGATAAACCCGACAATTTACAAATGAGTTGAAGTAAAACTTTATCGTGAATCATTGTTTTATTTTCTTTTTTTTTTTCTCTCAAATTCCTTCAATACAAAGGATGGTAGGCATGCTTTGAAAAATACGAAAAACAACAATACATCTCATCATAATGCCTTCAGACATTTTTCTGCATGATGTCAAAACGGATTTGTTCAAATTTTAAAACCGGGCTCTTGTGTGCTCGTTTGAACACACATCTTCATTTTCATCGTTGTCCACATCATCAAACCGCAGTTCAAATTACACGTCATATTTTGTGTAGCATATGTGTGGAAAGACTCTTTGGTTGTTTTTAGCATATTTAACCAAAAGTAATGGAAATCGATTATATATAAAATTTAATATAACTACATTAACTAATTATTTTTCATTATTGAATATATTCAAATATGAATAAGACCCTATTCTCAACTTGATTATATGTACGCATATACCAATAAATGATAATCTAGTCACAACATTAAGGTTTGAAAGAGACAACAATACAACTGAAATGTTCTGAGCTCGAAAAGGACCGGCTACATGCACACGAACAATATACTCTTGAAAAAAATACCAAACCAGGGAACAACGCACTAATAACAATACATGTGCATTCTTCACATATACAATACATATACTACATTTGCACACCAGCATAACGTATCCAATCCAAATACAAGCTATAAACGAAATGAACAATATTCGGGTGCTTAACGAATGACTACAGAATGGAGAGGCTCTTTCTTTTGAGTTGAGTTTCGATGATTTTAGTTCGATCGTGACCGTTGTGTTGTTCAGTTCTAACAGAGACGTTCGACGTTTAAAGATTCCTACAGTATGAGAAACGCTAAAATCAACATGTTGTTTTGAGTCCAAACAAATGCAAAAAGAAGAATAATCAAACGTTAATAAGGACAAATAGAGAGAGTGGAAATAATATTTTTTGATATTGTGTTATATTTACGAAAAACATATATATTGGTACGACAACCGTTTTTTCCCTACTAATAATAAATATAGTGAAATAGTGTGTATTATCTTTGGTTCGTTTTTTTATTATTCTGATGATTTTCAAAAGATGCAACTCGTTTCTGTTGATTGCTTTAGTGTTGCATAGCTTCACAGGAAAATAAATGCCAAGAGTTGGAAAAAAGATCTAAATGAACGAATAAAATTGCATCTGCATGTTTTACGCAAGTGTAGCGCAAATATCGATTGACAATTCATCTAAAACATTGAGTATCTATTGCGTTTAAGGAACGATACACCATCCCAAATAAAAGTATACGAATGAAAAAAAGTCTCAATAGTTTATCGGATGAGCGTCTATAAAAACTGGGACGAGAAACATCACCATAATTTCTCATTGAAATGTTACAAGAAATCTAAAGTGTAAAAATTATATCATTTTAATTGGATACAAATGTGGTATTCTCAGAACTGAGAACCAATAAAAAACATGGTGACATTTTTTAAACACAATTTTTTTTTCAAACAAACACCCGCTGTGAACATATAGTATAATACACTGTCAAAGGTGCCTCTATTATTACCATTTTCTGCTTTGTTTTTTCTCACATTTTCTCGTTTGTTTTTTTATTTAAACAAGTATCAATAACGGATAACACTAAAACCACACAAATTTTTCTCCAATAAAATATGAAATATTTATTGAGAAATAAATACCTTCGCGTGTTCAAATTTTCAAGCCTTTTTATCAATTTCAATTTGGAAATGTTTTGAATACACGACACATAGTGAAAGTATTGTATGTCTATGTCACATTGGATGTTCGTTTCGATTTAAAATTTCGTTATCAAGATCCCATTGATCATTAAACAACTGGGCCTCAGCTTATATACAGTTTGTGTTTGAGTTATCACAAAGAGAAAACGCCTATAAATTTCCGAGTTTATTTATTATTTGGTTATGTTACGATGAATATACAATCACGATTCTGAAATATTCTCGCGTTTAATTCGTTGATTTTGTGAAATGCTCACGAGTAATGAGATCTTAGGAGTGATTTTATGAAAAGAAATGTTAAAAAATGTTATATATTTATTTCACTACAAGGTTTATGAAAATTGAAATGATACAGTAAACATGAAGAAAAGTGGATGTTTCGATTAGTTGCAAAAAAAAATCGTATAAAATTGTTCATTTGATCGCAGGAAGCATGGTTCACTTGACATATTGCAATGAGCGCAAACATGAAAGGACAAGTTATATAGACGTTCGTTTCAACTTGCTATGTTCACATTTCGAATTGCATTCAAACACAGATTTTGATACATCAAAAGAAAAATGATCGTTCTCAAGTATATTTTAATGAATAACGATTAGTCAAAGTAGAGAGTAGTAGTGACAATTTCATTTTTGATACTACAAACTACTAAATGTTTGTTTCCCATTATCTAGTGCTTTAGAACTAGATACGTAGATCATTTTTGAACTGAATTTTTTCAAGACTGGGACCATCACGATCAGTATTTATTTTTCCCATTCTATTGAATATTTCCATCAAGTAACAAGTACAACGTATTACCTCACTATCCTTCTTTTATCTTGACGCATCAATTTTATGATGTAATAATGACATGAATGTTAATGAATCAATTGAATACTGAAGAATTGAAGGATTTTTAAAAGAAGTATATATTTGATGGTCAAAACGAGAATATTTCGCTTCCATATGTTTCACACTTAATTCTTTTAGTAAATTCAACGAATTCTTCTAAATTAATTTTGAAACTTGAAAAAAAATTGAGAGCTATTTCCATTTAATAAAGTGTTTGGAGCATACAGACAATATGCACAGAATATTAAAAAAAAAAACAAAGTCCATTCGTAAATATTTTTTATATTAACAATTGTGTAATAAGTGGCTGCATCACCATAGCTCATTGATGGATTCTTTAAAGAACAATCGATCACGAGATCAACATCTTGAAAATTTCGATTAAATATAACCTCTTCAAAAACTCTATTAGAATTCGATTATTTGGTTAGATCGATCCCAAATACAACCAAATTCAAAACAAAATTTTATTGGGAGAAGAGCACTGAAGTCGGTGAAAAGTGATCCCAATTTTTTTTTACGTATTTGAAATTGGAATTCGCATATAATGCTGACTCTCACACGCATGTATAGACGCCAAGTACTTTTACTTATATAATAATAACAGCATGCGTGCAACTGCGAATCGTATCAAGAATTATAAAGAACAAGAAGCACTAAACTACCGAAACAATCATGATTTAAACAAATCTGCGTGCGGTTTGCTTAGTAGGTGTTTTTATCGTTTATCGATCGCCACTCTGATAGCAGCACATATAGGTGAATAAACTTAAATTTGGATTGGCCAAATTTCTGTTTTTTTTTTGCAAAAAAAAATCATTTCTTATAATATTTTGTCTTCACTCCCATAAACTAAAACGACAAATTTTTATGAAACAATATTAATATCGAGTCTCATCGACACAATTACTGTGTGCATAAGGAGACTAACGTTTGTCGAAGATTGATTATATTTTATCGGCTCCATACGCTTAAATTTATTATTTTTATTGTTCTGTACATTAATTTATCTTGTAAATTTCTTAATGGTCATTAATTTTACGATGTTGAAAAATATTGTTTTGGAATGTAACACTTGAGAACGAGAATACAATACTATAACCATTGAAATGCCTAATTTAAAAACATTTCCATCCTCTTGTATAAAATTCGAGGTTTAAATTTATCACGTTTTATGGAAACATGAACCTAATTCGACTGGGTGGGACTTTAATTAATCTTGGACACTTATCTGGTTTTTCAAATCATATGCTCAATTACTTTGTATACTTTTATCAGATGAGAATATTTCCATGTAGCGTTATCTTTTTTCAATCACATTTCATTCTTCTTCTTCTTCATTCGTTGTGCATTTCAGCTTTGTTTAGGTATAGGTAACAATTTGGCCCACAGTGTTAAATGATAACAGTTTACATTTGTTGAGATATTCAGTGAAAATCAAGTGTTATGTATTTATGAAGGAAGTTTTGAATTTGATGAAAATTGAATCGTCGTCTTCTTTTTATATGATTTTCTCTTGTTTTGCAAGATATGAAGATCACTTTTATGTTTTTCATTCGATGCTCGGACAAATTCTGAACATTTTCTGATGAGTGACGTTCAATGATTGAAATACACTGTCTGAAATTGTTGTAGAACACTGAAAGATGACCACTGGATATTACAGTTCTTTTAAACATTCAGAAAATGTTAAAAACCCATTCGCAATATATGCGCAATCACAATGAACATTTTAATTAAATAGCCATTGATGTGATAGACAACGAAGCAAATTATTCATTCAAGAAACGGAGATAATATCTATTGAGAGAAGAGTAATTTTTTTTACTTACAAATTGTTAAGTGAAAGTGTGTTCATTTTTCATTTGTCACTTTCCTTTGCAAAAATGATGAAAAATTGATGTTTTCGCCAAAGAATCTTTGGCAAAATTGTAGCACCCGAGATGGTCTATAACTTTGCTGCGGTAAGTTATCAGACTGATCAACACTGATAATATCAGTTACGCAATAACGTGAAACACCGTAACAGCACGAGGAATGCAAAATGCTCTTCCTAGAAGCAAATATTCAGAACTATCAACAAACATACCCACCTTTAAAAGAAAGACAAAAGAAACAAACTCTACTCTCAATTCCACCGATAAATATGATGAAATCCACACTATTTGCCAGAAGAAGACATTATATGAATAAATAAGCGCACTTGCGGAAGTGCAACATGAATGTTCGCACACGAATGCCAAAAAATGTCTAGTTTTCAACATGAGTTTGAAATTTCAAATAGTTTAACGGATTTATAACAAAATTAATGCTTAGAACCACCTTCGCTCTATATTTTTTATCTCTTTTCATATGTATTTCATTCGTTCATTTTTTTCTGTTCGTGCGTTTTTTGTTTTGATCATTCTCCCATTCCATATAGAACGAAATTCGTTACACATATTATTTCTTGCCTATACAAGTACGAAGTGAATTTCTAGATTACAATTACATATTTAGGGAACAATCTTGCTCATATGAACGAGTTTTTACGCGCTCTCATCAAAGTTCACTTTGCTAGGTAGACCAATGAAAGTCTGATTGCACATTATCTACCAATTGATTCATTTTATAATCAGATTTATACAACTGCAATATTTTAAGAATGATGGCCGATGCCGATAAAATTACGTGTGAACAATTTTCGAAAATTCTAATGAAAAAACATACGTCGAAGTGTTACTCTTGAAAACACTTAGATAATGGATTTATTCTCTTGTTAGGCATATGAAAAAAATGACATGTGTCTACCAAATGGAATGTGTAAAAAACATAAGAAAAGGAGTGTTAAAGTTTTGGTAGCAAACACATAAAAAATTGAAATATGTGCAGCTGAAACTCGGATTTCTTTTCGAATGGTTATCGTACATAATTTTGAACAAGAAAAAGAACAAGAACAAGAACAGAAATCAAGTCACAAAGACTTTATGGTCTGTAAAATAGAAAATATTTAAACATATGTCGTTGAACACTTGATCTATTCCACATTTCAGTCGTTCAAGTGGCAAATACGTATGTCCTTTGTAGTGTGTTTGTATTATGAAAAGTGAAATGTTGAAGAGAGGAAATGGAACATTTGTTTTGTTACGAAATATACTTGTCGTTATCTATCGAACAAAAAACTATTGCACTGATATTTAAAACAAATTAAATTTAATTTAAAAAGAACGTTTAGCCAATCGTTGAACTAGTTTACTTTGTATATCATACACAAAGAACAAAAAAGTAAGTCCATTCCAATTTGAGAATTTACTAATTCCACAACTCTATCTTCGAGAAGAAAATGAAAACAAATTTTGGAAGAAAAACCGACGAACTCTTGAAATTCAAACCCAACTGCTACATTTTCCGAAAGGAAGACGTAACGCAAATTCCTATAACTACGGATTAAACTAGCCATCTATTTATTAGTTCAAGTTACCATCTCTCGAACCTTTTTTGTTTCCTTTTGATTTCATGAGTGCACAATGTGCAGAAGAAATTTATGCCTGCGTTTAAGCCCAAAAGATATTTTCCCAAAAAATATTAGCTGTTGTATATATAAACACGATTTCTTCAGTTTCTTCTGATTTACTTTCCTTCCTTCTTAAACTGTCATTTTCGTTGTATACTATACTGTTGTATACAACGAATAATATCTAAAATTACTTTCTGTCGATGCTAAAAAATGTAGCTCGTATTATCGTTAATTTCATTTGGTTTACGAATCGCACATAATCCCATATATGTTCAACGAAGAACAAAGATAGTTCGTTTCAAGTTACAAACCGTACGAACGATCATAACAAAACGGAGACAAAAACCAAGCGTAACAAAAAATAACTGACATAGAATCGTTTAACATGCAAAGAAACATTCAACGCAGTAAGGTAGCCCATGTTTTTTAAAATGTTCTTTTTGCGAACTTGGAAAAATAAGCAAAATTTGGGAAAGTTATATAACACAAATTCAAGTTTTAATTTATATACGTTTTTACTTTTTTTGTGCGAAAATTCATGGACAGCAAAAAGCGCTATGTTTTGACATTACTTCGACTTTTGCCGATAGAATTGTTTTTTCCAAGAAATGCACGGTTGTAAATTCTAATACAGTGCGCATATTGTTTTTTACTAAATAAATAAAATATTCAGCCAATACAAGTACGGGATCAAATAAAGGTTAAATACAATTTCGTCTATAAAAAATGACAAAACCGTCTAAAATAAAAACAATTTCGTCTAATGAAAAATTGTTACTTTTTTTTACAAAACCGTCTAAAAAAGTGACAAAATCATCTATAATTCTGACAATTTTTTTTATGACAAAATCGTTGTGGAAATTGACAAAATCGTCTATATTCAAAGACACAAATAATCCCAACGAAGGATTTAATTCAGCTATCAAAAGAGTACACACCGTTAGATGTTTCTACACATCAGTACAATTGTCCAAGTTGGATTGGCAAAAAGGTGTTGAATTTGCAACAGATCCTGGAACGAAGAGAAGAATCTTCAAAAGCGACAACGGTGTCTTCTATGTGATTTCGTGCCAAGGAAGCAAAGAAGATCGAATAAGTGCAGTCGAACAAGCAATTTTCATCCATGAAAATGTAGAGAGCATCACCGATTTTGACATTTATATCGATCAAGTACACCAACGTGTGTATAAAGTTGTTTTACTTGTTGATTGGAAACGTTCTACATGTTCTTGTCCTTTCTTTATGAAAAATGTAACATGTAAACACATCGTAGGGATAGCTCTCCTATGTAAGCAAACAGGAGTTCCGGCCGATTGCAACCCGCAAGTATTGGCAAAGAAGCCACCTCGTGGGCGGCCAAAGAAATCCGCACCAGCCCTCCAGCGTATGTAGCAGTCAATTTGTATTGTGATAGAAAAAGCAATTGATCGAAATTCGTTTCTTTATAGAAGTAATAATAAGAATTAAGTTCTGTGCTCCATTCACTGAGTGTCAGTCGAGCAAAAATGGGGAATTGATATTTTGAACAAACATTTTCTTATAAAAATACAATTATACGAATTTGTAATAATAGAAACGATTTTGAAGCAAAAAAATATATCACAAAAATAAATAAGGTGGTGTTTTTTCTAATTAAAGAAATATTTTGTGTCCATTTTTATAGCACATTTGTTAAGAAAAAAGCTTGCCTTGTGAATTTAGATGATTTTGTCATTTTTGATACGCGTTTTGTCCATAGACGTTTTTGGAGGTTTTTAGATGTTTTTGTCATTTTTTCGGACATTGTGAATATAGACGATTTTGTCAATTTCCACAACGATTTTGTCATAAAAAAAATTGTCAAAATTATAGATGATTTTGTCATGTTTTTGAAAAAAAATAGACGATTTTGTTACATTTTTAGATGGTTTTGTCATAGACGTTTTTGTCATTTCATTAGACGATTTTGTCAATTTTATAGACGTTTTTGTAAGCAGCCTCAAATAAATACAAATACTGCATTCAATCATCCTCAAATCTATTATTTTTTAAACAAAATTGTAAGCCGTCACTGAAAATTTATTTGCTTATTTTCAATCTGAGCGTATATGCAATGATTCTAAAACATTTTTAGTGGAAAAAACTAAAACAATTTAAAATTGCAATTGCAAAAAAAAATAATTGAATTTACACTTCTTTTTGGCACTAAACGATATAGAGCTATTGTTTCGGTTTTCCCCCAACAAATTTCAAGAATTTCAAGCGGACTTTTAGAATTCAAGAAACATTGTATCAGATACTCAATTTTGTATTCAATTTAAAACAGGGCTACCTATTGTCAAAAACGACATAAAATCTCTTTTTGAATTCATTTTTCGGACTTTCAAGAACGATCTTATTTTTTACTTGAAACAAAAAAAGATTTTCCATTGAACATCAACATTTTTCACGAACAATTATTTTCTCTCCACAGAAAAAAATTGTGCACTGTTTTTACATTTCTAGCCATCAAACCAGTACCAAAGAAGCATGAAATGTTGTTAGGAAAAAATTGTTTAAATAACTCATTCGAAGAAAACATTTCTTACGTTTTATTTTACGTCCAATTTAAATAGATTTTTGTGTGTGTTCAACGAGTTGAAACTCGGTGTTCAAGTTGAAAAAATGATCTCGCCGACGGGATCAACAGTTTTCAAAATAGTTGATTTTTAATGAAACGAAAGCTTATCTAAATCGCATTAAGCACAAATGTTTATTAGTTTTATTTACCGGGATAGTCTCGATCATTAAACGTCGAACCAACAACGCCACACATTTTGACTGCAACGTATTGGAACTGTATTGATGAGTGTATTCAATACAGTGACAAACATTGTCGTGTTGTGTGATGAAACAATAATATTTAAATTTTGAAATAAAACAAAATGTTTCGATTCTGCTAAATAAAATTGTACAAATATTCCGATGACACGCAAGACAACAAAACTGCCTTCTTTCGGTCGTTTAAGACCGCATTAGAAAATAAATATTTTGTTTTTCGTGATTTGAACAAGTGCGATTGCAAAATAAGCGCGTTCACGCCTGTAATCACGAATTGAATGAATTTTTCTTTGCAAATGATGTTATTGTTAGTGTAATGCTACTCCCACGGTTTTATTCTTTACATGACCAAATTTTACTATCGATTGAAGAGAAATGCTCTAGATCTACATAGTTGAAGTAAATTCTTACAAACTACGATGTGTGCAAAAAGATACGTGGATTTCTGAATTTCAAGAAAGAGAATATATATAAAAAACTCTAGAGATTGTCTTCATTCAAACTTATTTTGTTAAAGAGTATTATTCAACTATTCAATCAGAGTCTATGACTAGATTACGCCTGAAAATTATCTGAAGTTAGAAGATCATGTTAGTAAATTTTAGAATGATTCAAATGCGTTCCTGCAATTTATAATTACGGTTTTCTTCTATTTAAATGGAAAAACACGAATTTGTGTATTTTCAATTGCTCTATGTTCCAATATCGTTTTTGTTTCAAGTACAAAACCATTTTGTATAGTACTAGTATTGTTTTCATTTCCTTCATGTTCCTCACCAGGCCAGTGTTCATATTCAGTGTTGGTTTAAGTATTTCGATACACATTCGTGTGTTTACCTGTAATCTATAGGTAATAGGCCATTTTTCGAGTTTTTTCTTGTTCAAATTTTCACGGTAATTCTATGCATTTTATTCAGCACAAAAAATATTGGGATGCCGTCGGCGTGACGAATTAAATTGTAACCTAAACTTGTGAGCATTTAAATAACATCTTCTATTTTGGTGTCAAATCTTTCATAGAGGATTTAAATGCAACTAAAAATTGTATTCTTATTCAATTGACGCATTCTAGCACAACAGTGTCACTTGGAGACAAAAGAGAAATGTTCATGTTCTATAGAAATTCAATAACACAAAAAATCTCCCAATAAATTATCCTAAACAAATTGTATCATCAACACTGATGCACATTATTTTGTTCTTTTTTTATACATTTAGATCTGACCGATAGAAGCTTTATAATCTTCATTGTTCTGCGATTGATATATTTCCACACCATCTGGATTGATTATTCAATAAACACCTTAATCAAATCTTATAGATATATGAAAAAATAAGTCATTAAAACTTCTAGCCAATCAATTGTGTCTAGTCATTCAGATGACACACTGGTTAAACGAACCAACGACAGCTGCAGTAAAATCGGAATCACGAAGCCCCTCTTTGGATAACAGCACAAGTGGTATCTATACACTAATGGCGTCAGGCTTGGCAAACAGTTCACATTTGGACACGGCATCACTATTTTGCTCGAATTCAACTCTAGAAAATTTGCAGTCCCCTTCTACATTTGATCAGAAACAAGACTATTATAACAGTTACTACAACGGTATGCAACAATACACTTCGTCGTTTTATCCATCTTACCCAGCTGCCGCATATCCTGCTCGCTCATCGAAAATTTCGTCCACAAATTCTTACTTGCCCTCAAGTTATGCGAGCTCTACATCTGCAGTAGCAAATAGTAGTGCGTATAGCTATGGCTACAATAATTTCAGTCAGTTTGGTGGATCCCAACAAGACTATTCGGCTTATTATAATGAGCAGTACGCTGTAAACGGGTACTACAACACCTCAAGTTATCCGTCATATTCTAGTTCGCCGGGAAGTGGTACACAAAATTTCCACGCTTCGACCGGTTTGGCAGAGAGTCCATCAGAGGTAAATGCCACAACATCGATGATTGTGCAGCACGCACACTCGCCCCATTCGTCAATCTCTGCTTCTCCAAATGCATCCGTAACAGTATCAAATAAATCCACACCAATTCCAAAAAGAGCTCGTGGTCGACGACATGCAAATCCGAGCCCTACACGTAGCATTACGTCTGAAAATGGTCAAGCTGCAGAGAACTGTAAGGGACCCGATCGAGTTTTCATATGGGATTTGGATGAGACAATCATCATATTTCATTCATTGATCACTGGATCGTTTGCGAATCGCTATTCCAAAGATCCGATTCGAATGAATTACTTGGCTACATCAATGGAGGAACTCATCTTCAATATGGCCGATCATCATTTCTTCTTCAACGACATCGAAAGTTGTGACCAAGTACACATTGATGATGTTTCTTCTGATGACAATGGTCAAGAGCTGACTACTTATGATTTTCGCAGTGATGGTTTCCAAGCAAACACCAATCCCGGTGTTCCACCTAATCTATGTATATCTACTGGAGTTCGGGGAGGAGTCGATTGGATGCGAAAGTTAGCATTTCGTTATCGAAAAATCAAGGATATTTATAATACTTATAAAAACAAGTAAGCATATTTTGAACAAAATAACCGAACAACAAAGCAAAAATATTTTTATTCTCTCTTTCCCTCAAAGTGTTGGAGGAATGCTGAGTCAGGAAGAACGTTCAAAGTGGCTGCAGGTTCGATCTGACATTGAAATGTCCACGGATAGCTGGTTGACAATGACTCTCAAGTGTTTGACAATAATAGCTCAAAGACCGAATTGCGTAAACATCCTTGTGACCAACAACCAGCTAGTAGCTGCATTGGCTAAAATTCTTCTGTTTGGCTTGGCGCAAATTTTCCCCGTGGAGAATATCTACAGTACAAATAAAATAGGTAGTACAACAATCTTATTCAGATAATAAATAAATCATAGCTAAACGGTTAAAACTTGTTTTTTGTCACAGGTCATGAATCTTGCTTTGAAAGAATTACAACTCGTTTCGGTCGTAAAAGTACATACGTTGTAATTGGTGATGGCCCTGAAGAAGAGAAGGCTGCAAAGACAATGACATTTCCATTTTGGAGAATATCCAGTCACTCGGACATTCGGGCTCTATACACAGCACTTGACATGGAATTCTTATGAACATCTTTACAGAAACATATTATTTGAATTCAATACGTTTATCTAACGTGAAATTTTATTCCATCAAAGTATTCATTTCATTTGAAGTCAATCATCTCAATATTTCCTGGACAATTGTCAAATATGTTCATAGGGATTGTTGCGTCAACACAAATTACATTGACTCCAATGCAAACGAAATAAAGACAAAAAAAATCAGGTTAATTCACACTTTTTGATAAAACTTCAATTTTAACATAAATTTATAAACACAGTTTTCACGCATTTTTTTTAACATAACATTGACTTTTACAAGTATTTAACAGACAAGACAGTTTCGTAGAAAAATGTGGAAGGTTTCTCGAAAAATAAGCTATCGAACAATTACAACAGAATTGTCGGTCTATTCTCGAAGAAAAGGCACATATTTTAAAGTCTCTTTCTCACTCGCACCACTTAGCTTAGATAAAGTTTTAATACATATTCCCTAGAGAAAATTTTCAGAAGAAAAAAAAACAGAAAAATGAAATTTAATAATGTAATTTAATAAGAAGTATAGAACTGGAAACAAAACCCAGGGTAACTATTACATTTATTAAAAACTCTAATTTGGAATGTAGTTTCCGATTTTGCGTGTTAACGATAATGCAATTGTAATTGTAATTAAAGTATAATGAATCCTTTATTTACCCATTCTGATACAAATAAAATTGGCTTTCGAATTTTTTCGTCGTAGAGCAATCCCTTATACAATTAAATGCTATAATCTTCAAAATTGTTTCATTTTTCTACAAAATGCACAAATCTACCGATTGGATCTACAGGTGAGTTTGAGGGGAGAATAATCATCTTTCTGGTGATTATAGCAGAAAAAAAGGAAGTTTCCCCACAAGCGTGAGAAGTTTTTCAATCATTCATAAGTTTTCTTGAAAAAAATATACATATAAATTTCAGTATTGTTATGGATTTTTCACCCCAACGTCATTCAACCTTTTGAATGAAACATATGAATACTCTAAATGGCAATTTGAGCTCAAAATAACTGAACATTTTTTCAAAAAACAATCCTTGGAATGGACTGGCTGACCAACCACCGATACATGATAGCACTAATACAGTCTGGGTAGACTGTGGGTTCCTGATATAGTGTTGGTTCGACTTGGTTTTGAAGTCGTTCAAAGCATATATTGACGTAAAGAACAAAACTGTATTATTTTTATTTACAAAATCACGTTTGTTAGTGCTCTAAAAATACTACTAAGGACCTTTTTTAGCTATTTTCGAAAATAAAAATTGTGAAAATTATAGGAAAATCCTGTTTTGGCCAATTTTGACGAAAAAAAATCGTCACTTTTTAAAAATTACCCAAATTCATGATGTCATAATTTTAAAATCTTTGGATCGATTCAATAATGTAAAATATCATTGGAAAGCGGCATTCTTCGAGCGTATAAAACGTGTCTATTTTCTATTATATGTGTCCTGGAGTACAAATAAAATTCCACTTCCAAACGGAGTAACCTCCTGTTGATGCCATATGGCAACGCTAAGCGTTATGGGGTTAATGTGTCCCACATTCATTCTGGAGTGTATGGGGGACTTTTAAGTTAATCAGAGGTCGACTGAGAAATATCAAATTGTGTCCTTATTGAACTAACTACATTAATTGATATTAATTAATATTGAACTAACATTAGTGTGAGTGAATACAATCCAAGCACTGCCAAGTTCTCTATCATGCTTTTATAGTACACAAATATTCCCATGCAAGCAAATGTTGGCTATAACCATCTGTAAATGTTCAAAGCATAGATATAAATAACACTTGTTTTCGATTTTTTATTAGCGGTTTTATTAGTTCTTATATTCCATAAAGGTTTTTAAATCTTACAACATAGATTTTGATTAGATAATAATTGGACGGAATCGATTTCTTTTACATCATATTAAAAATGCAATATGATAACTACAAACATGAATAAATATATCGTGTAGAAATTTATAAAAAAAACATGTTAAATTTCCTTCACAAATATGGAAGACCATATACAATTATATGGCGGATTTTTTTCTCATCATTTTTGACCCAGGTTTATTCAATTGTTCTGCCTTAAGTGTGGACTTGGTGAATGATGAAATACAGTTATATGTATATCCGATTAATCCGGGTAACGTATTTAGAAAAACTGTAACTTTTTTTTTTATTATTAACCAACATCAATGTATTCTACTGTTTTATTTAGGGGGAGTATGTGTAAGTTGACCCACTTTGTAAGTTGACCCACCACGCCGATTTTGTATTTTTACCGACAAATCGTCAATTTGGCTAGTCTCAATCGATTTAGAAACGTCAAAAACCGATATAAAAGTAGTTCCCAAGAGTAAATACGCTTCTTTAACGGCTCGGATCGGCTCATAAAAATTTTTTGCAAAAAAAAAAATCATTTTTATAAAAACTAAATTTTTTCGGACCATCATCAAGTAGACAATTTCAAAGATATCAGCAAAGCGAGTATAAGCTTTCTTCACTAGTTTTTCGTGTATTTTCATAATCCGAAGTCATTTCACACATATCGTTACATGGCGAAATTCTTTCCGTGCATATTGAAATGTCGACCAATTTTGTAAGTTGACCCACCCGAAAAAAAATCATAAAAATGAGACAACTATTCAGCGTAAACACTCAATATACGAGATTCATTGAATTTTAATGAATTTCCAATCGTTTTTGGACTTGAAAAACACGAAAAATCGATGAAATATGAAAAAATAGAAAATATGTATTTTTTTACTATTTCTATATTTTTCTACATTTTTTCATTGTTTTTCGTAGTTGTACAGACCAAAAACGATTGAAAATCCAACGAAATTCAATGAATTTCATATATTGAGTGTTTATACTGCATGTTTTTCTAGAAAAAATAGGGTGGGTCAACTTACAAAGAAAAAATTTTTTGCCAAAAATCAGACCTCTTAGAAAATTGACCGAAATATTTTGTTTTTACAACCATAGCTAATGAATTTCCTAATCAAATTGTAGCTTTTTCGGCTCTCTTTCCAATGGTATATCAAGTGTGCATTTATCTTTATTCCATAAAAAGTTATGACGAAAATGATTAGTGCGGGTCAACCTACACATAATTCCCCTACTAATCTGATTGAAAATTGATGAAATCCATACTTTAAGATAGATTAATAGATACAAATTGCAAAAAAAAAATCAGAAACTTCTGCATCTCGGTGGAGAAAGGTTAAGCTATTATGGCTCAACTGTGTAAAAAATTTGAGACATGCGCCCTTTTTTTGACATACTTTCGATGTGAATTCGTGGCCCATTAAGAACATTCGAATACAGGGGGAACAATTTAATAACATTCCACTTATGATTAAAAAGAGTTACGATTTATGTACGCTTCGACGGTCGTGAGAGCTATGTAGAAGCGTCGCCAGGTTGAACATTGTAGTCAAATGGAATAATACACAATGGAATGATTGTGGCGAAATTGCAGACTATGCTGACAACTTCGAATATTTGCAGTAATGAAATATAAATACTTGAATTTTAGTTGACTAAAATTTTACAATATTGGTAGAACTGCTGGACAGATTCAGTAATATATCGTGTGTGTAGATGACCACACCACAATAAATCTCCAATAAGAGATATATGTGTGCACATGATTGCTTTTGTTAAGAGATATTGGTGAGATATTATAAAGTCGTCTATATCTTTTTTTTTCAATAGAAACTATTCCCATACGCAATAAATATGATTTGAATTTTAAGAGTTCTTTCCTATTGACCAAATGATAGGATATCTTGTAAGTGTCGATGCCAGAACGGCGAAGTAAGAAAATGGGGCAGTTGTGGTGACGTCTACGTGTACCGAAACAGTTCAGAGTAACAGAGTCAGAACCGTCTAGGACTTGTGAACCATTTCTTGTAATGTAGAAAATGTTCATTAGGTTGTGGGTCATCCACATGCGTGTACTTTTTTTGTCGTGAATCAAATTTTTCTTATTTTATAAATACGCTCGGAAAAAGACGCTCTCTTTTATTGCACTCGAATAATGAATCAGAAAAAAACAAATATTTTTTTTCACAAAGAAATCTTTGACAAAGGTCTTCTTTTCTTTAGTCATGAACGTTTTTTTGGGCGATTGATATCGGTTGATCTTACAGCTTGATTGCCATATGAATGTTTCATTACATTGTGGAAACATCACATAGAAACCTTGGGCCTTCTTATTGAATCTCTGAAACTTGCAAAGATTCAGAAACCAGATATGTGTATGATTATGTCTACTGATAGGTTCGAAATGAGAATGTTGTTTGATTTTTGAAAACTTTTTTAGATGAATAGTGATCCAAGCTATAGAAGGGATGAATTTTCTAATAGTTCACATAATTAAAAATGAGAACCTGCTTATCAAATCGTCCAATAATACTAAAGAGTAGTACAGTAAAAATACCGTAGCGTCTTTAATTCTACATAGAAATCCTTCTGTATCCTGAATGATATAATACTCTCATTTCGGTCATTTTTTTTAAATTATTCTCTTAATATAAATTTGAATAAATCTATACGCTTCGAATTCTCTAAATAAGTGATTTTTGTCTTTTTACCTATTCAATTTCCTATACTCTCACTAGTTAAACTTCTGTGCTGTGTGTTTGAATTCTTACTTTTTTCACGCTACCTGTGCGATTCATTCGTGGGGAATAGTTAGCTCCGGAAAATCCGGGATTCTGTATACCCAATGCGTCGCGATTACGTGGTTTCTTCAGACTTGATCTTAACGGTGATCTGCTAACAGATCCATCGAGCGTTGAACCATTCGAAACACTTGTTACAGTTGTGTTCATAGAGAGCACGCTCCCATGACCATTTGTGTGCGAGGCATAGGGTTTTCCAGATGCATCAGTAACTGAAATTCCTAAAAATTATATTTTATTAAAACTTCATGTAAATTTGGTTGATATATTTAGTCTTTTCTTACCAGATCTACTTTCACGGTAACCAGGGTTGTTGATTGTTGTAGCTGACACTGCGTTGACATCAACTACCATACTCTTTGTCGGATCACCGGATACACGAAAAGTGAATATAACATCATATAAGGCCACCACAACTAATCCTATCGATAAAATAACCAACAATATCTGCAACAAATAAACAAAAAACATATAAAATCAAAAGGAATATTTAAAAAATACATTGCAGCTATATATTGTTGCATTTGTACAGTTATTATTCTTTTTCGTTTACATGACATTTTTTCAAGAACTTTTCACAGATTGAACGAATCAAATGTTACAACCGCTTTACATTTTGGTGATTGCAAGATAGCTAGTATTGGTTTTCGATAATATAATATATGTTCGGTTCATATGAAGATGTTGCAATATTTGAGGAATACATTTACAAAAGAGTTGCGGGTCATTGACCTGGAAACTAAAACCCAGTTGTAATATATGTATGTTTTTGAATATAATCATACTTGTAAATAAAATGAAATCCCTCTGGTCACAATGAAACTTCCGTTTATATTATCTATTTCTATTGCGAATAAAATTGCGGCAGACAATGCTAGCAAAGCTGTTGAATAAAAGAGTAATAAATTAGTAAGTTTATTGTAATTTATATATTTTTGATTTGATATTGGCAAAAGTGGTCAGAAAACTTTACCTGTGATTATAGCAAGAGCTAATTTCAATATTACACATGTTTTGTATTTGAGAACAACTTCATCCCTCGATGTAATCATTGCTAACTGAATCACTGACAAGATAGAGAAAATAGCCAAGCTTGCACAACTTATCATAGAAAGTATGCCACTGACGTAAACACCACCTGCATTGGATGAATGGACCGAAAATTCTTCAACATATACTACAAATTGCATACTAACGGGATGTCTTAATTACCTGACACTTGGAATCGGAAACGATCACCGCATATTTCGCGGCCGTAGTTCAATTTTTTACATACTTTCCATGGTCCAAAATAGCCACGTTCGGCTTGATATCCGCCATGTCGATCTTCGAAGTGACCCCATACAGGTAGAAACAGTGCTACACATCCCAATAATAAACAAATGAAACCAAAAACAGTCACACCCGTTGCGTATATTGGTTTCGGCGCTGCCATTATTTAATGCACATAATTATTGTGTACCACAGACATTTATCGAAATATTAGATAAACCAAAGTACTTCTTTTCATACAAAACCTAAAAGATCGAAAAATCATTTCCATGAAAAACCATTTTAAATTTCAGTTTTGCTGTTATCTTCAACGACATTGAACGACACATGTACCTTTGTATTATGCAAAGACTACAGGTAAATTACATGAATAACTGGGCTATTCAGTATTGTGTTTATCGACTTTTTATATCAATATTTATTTTTATCAAAAAGTTTCATACACTATAATACACAATAACATTACATTTTCTATGCTTCCACATAAACGATATTTTAAATTTATCTAAAAACTAAAGAAATAAGATTTACAATACGAATTACTATTGAATTTATTACTTTTACAAAAGACAATAAATACAAAATAGTAATATATTAATGAATGACGTTTTGTAAATAAAATGTTGAAATGTTGTTCCCATAGTTTTTTTTCTACAACTAATGACTTAAACATCGTTGTGAAGTTGGATGTCAATTTCTGTCGGCTCACTCTAGTGACCAATCCGAGAAACTGACAAAAGAAGAAGAGAAAAACATTCAATGTTAAAAGTCAAATCAATATTCCGGTACATACATTTGAAAACTACAAACAAAAATGATTCATGATATAATTCTTTTGTTGTTGGATCCAACTTCGGTGAATAATATATCAATAAATAAGTTTTTGGTAGGTATTTCGTATATTTATTTCGTATATATCGACATTGAGTTTGATCAAATCATGGTTTTTCCTACCTTCAAAACTAGCATGTCTCCGAAGACTTCTTCCACCCAAGTGAAACTCAAATCTTGAAAGAAATTTTAAAATGTGCCGAAATACATCAAAGCATACGGGCATTCATCACAAAACATTCAGTAACATCAGGCGTTGACAATCCGGTCGAGGAAGTAAATGAAATGCCAAAAGGACTTTATCTTGCAGCATTAGCACAAAGTATAGACGTAGCATTGCATCCGTTTCGTAATCGAATGCTTGTGTTGGAAAGAGATCACATTAAGAATGGAAATCTGCCAATTAATTTCTTCCTCGCGGAAATCAAAGAGTTTCAAACGTTTTTTTACTTCTTGGAACAATTCATCAATGAAGTGAAAAGTCAAAAGCTGCACGGTTGTGCAATTTTAAGTCTATTGCATAAATACAATCACCATGCGGATCCGAAATCAATGCAAGCACTGAAAACCATTCGACTCGGCGTGTATGCTGTTTTTCTTCGACAGTTAACGCAGTGGCTCATCTACGGACGACTTGTTGATGCTTATGAGGAATTCTTCATCATTCATAATCGCTGTAGCAAAAGTAGCGATGTTATGACAACGACAGCAAACACATTGCTTTCCGAAAGGGCCAGCACCAAATCCGAATTATGGAAATTTCAAATATCGTACGGTATGATTCCATCCAATTTTACGACATCGTGGGCTGAAAACGTTCTTTTCATTGGTCAAACAGTACGTATGCTGGTTGAGGATCCAAGAAAAACAGTGAAGAAAAATTCTATTTGGAATGACGAAGATGAAATAGCTGTTGAGTTTGGTTCGCTGTGGAACAAACATGAACACACATTCTTCAACAAGATTCAAAAGCTGTACAACTGTAATAGCATCGACAATGGATCATATGAGCATGTTGTGAATGAGATCAAAACATTTGTTACTGAACGTTTGTCAGAAATTGCTTTTAATCAGGCGGACTTGATAAAACATTTACACTTCTTTAGGGATTATTATTTGCTCGGGCGTGGTGAATTGTTTTTGGAATTCATAATGCAGCTAAGCAGTATTGAAACGAGAGGCAACCTTACCGAGAATATGGCAAGAGAAGTAAATCAAGCATTTCAAAAATCTTTAAGTCGAACATCGATCGATATGGACCACATTACTGCGTATTTGCTAGTTGAAGATGGTATCGATTTCTCCGATTCAGAAGATAGCATGCAAGCTATACTGAATGGAATTCGCTTGAATTTTCATGTAAGATGGCCCCTGCATTTGTTCTTCTCACCGCGGGTACTGCACCAATACAATGAGTTGTTTGTGTTTTTATTGCAAATACGTCAATTACAAAATGGACTACATACCGTATGGCGCTTGCATAGAGACATCAAAATCGCCGGAAACTCAATGATATCACAGCTTCGAAATAAAATGCTCTTTTTAATCGACAATTTGCAGTATTATTTGCAAGTCGATGTGATTGAGAGTCAATTTTGTACTTTGATTGGCGCGGTACAGAATTCAAAAGATTTCGAGTTTATTCAGCGAGCACACAATATTTTCCAGGCTAACGTGATGTGTTTATCTTTTTTGCTGAATACGGGAAGCGGTGAATCGTCGATTGAAACATCGGACGCCACTTCGGAGGCTGATAAACCAGAGAATCCAGTTCGCAAGATTTTGAATAAAATTTTCAAAACAATCAGATCATTTTGTAATCTTAACGGAGCCATAGAGGAGCCGCAGTTATCTGCAGAAATGCAACAAATCATCAATATATTCGAAGAACAGTAAGTAGTATGATTCCTTCTCTGTAAATAGATTTGAATAATAATAAACTTTCCACATATTTATACGTATTGGGTTGATTTCAGGTATTCGGGGCACATAAAGGAACTACTAAGTTTGTTGAGTAATCGATTGGCTGGACCTAATAGTGAACCCTTATCACAGCTATTACTGCGCTTGGATTTCAACCACTGGTTTAGTTCCTGTTCCGATTGATAATCATCTAGTTATGTCGTACATACATCTTTTCAAAAGCATTAAATTAGTCTAAATATGTTCTCCTTTATCGTCATTCAATTCTAATGGAAAACCTATTTGAAAACATTTTCTCTTTTCATTAAACATATACTCTACATGCATGAGCATGTTTCCTCCTCCCTGATAGTTCTTTTTTTACTTTTCCGTACACATTTTCCGTGTCAAGGGAAAGTATAGGAATTGGTCCCGAAAACTTTTTTCGCAAAATTGGTTTAGATCATCATAAAAACTCATGAAACGCGTTGAAAACCACTTTTTGTCACACTTTTTCGTGTGCCGTCGTCGTCGTTGTCGTTGTCGTTGTCGTAGCTGTTTGTTAACACGATAACTCAAAAAATAATTGAGATAATCCAAATCTGAAAGTCCCAAAAGTTTTGTATCCAAAAAACTTAGTTTAAGTTCGGGGATGAGCCATTTTCGATTTGACCCTAGGGTACTTGCCCCAAGAAAAACCTCAAAAAATTGACACTTTTGTATGGGAGGTTCCTGTAAATCGACTCCGATTGGCTTCAAACTTTCTGAGATTTCATTTTTTAAGATAAAAATAAGATTCTGAAAGTTTGAAATCAATCGGAATCGATTTACGAGTACTTCCCATACAAATTTTTTGAAATTTTGACTAAAATTACCGATTTTTGGACAATTTTGT
The DNA here is from genome assembly GCF_009176505.1 of Sitodiplosis mosellana. Classification (NCBI taxonomy): domain Eukaryota; kingdom Metazoa; phylum Arthropoda; class Insecta; order Diptera; family Cecidomyiidae; genus Sitodiplosis; species Sitodiplosis mosellana. The sequence continues at coordinate 625,599 of NW_022595289.1, forward strand.
ATGGGAGGTACCCGTTAATCGATTCTGATTGGCTTCAAACTTTCTGAAGTTTCATTTTTTGGAGAAAAAATAAGATTCTGAACGTTTCATGTTGATCGCATTTGCAGAAGTTTGATTTTTTGTCCTTAATTTTTGTCGAAATTTTCTTGGGGAAAATTGAGGGCCAAAAACCAAACTTCTGCAAATGCGATCAACATGAAACTTTCAGAATCTTATTCTTTCTCCAAAAAATGAAACCTCAGAAAGTTTAAAGCCAATAAGAATCGGTTTACGGGTACCTCTCATACAAAATTGTCGAAGTTTTAGTTAATTAACTAAACCATTTCGTGTCAACTCGAGTTATCGTGTTAACAAACAGCTACGACAACGACAACGACGACCACGACAAAGACGGCACACGAACGGAAAAGTGTCTCAAAAAGTGGTTTTCTACGCGTTTCATGAGCTTTTATGATGATCTAAGCTAATTTTGCGAAAAAAGTTTTCGGGACCAATTCCTATACTTTCCCTTGACACATTGTGTACGGAAAAGTAAAAAAAAGTGAAATTAATTTGATATTTCTTCCTATGTTAACGCCACGTAAATGAGCCAGCTCTCTCTGAGCTGAGCGCTCACATATTGAGGAGCTGGCTCGCTGAGGGAGCTCGTGGACATGCTTGAAGGTGACCGATTTTTCACTTTATTTTTATTATTATATTTTCCAGCCGTTCTGATCATGAAAATAGTAAACAATACAGCGGCACCTGGGGACTAAGTGCAATGTGTCATACTTTCAACGTTTGAACTAACACAGACGCACTTACACGGACGCATACTTGTTACAGCAAACTATGTGCATGATTCTCTATTTCTCCAACCAGTCGCCAGGTGCCGCTTTATCGTTCTTGTTTGAAGTTTCCAATCTATTTGTACAAACGATCAGAGAGGTGATTTTTCACTGTCTTTATTTCAAGAAAATTCACAAAAAATAACCAAAAGTACCTACAGACAACGCAGGACAACGGTACGGAAAAGTTAGGGATTACCAGGGCCGAAGAAAATATTTACGCTCAACAGCCAAAATATTTATTTA
>NW_022595289.1:636671-674403 GCF_009176505.1 Sitodiplosis mosellana
GTCAATGGCATATCGATATAATTCTGTGGTGCATTTTTGTCTGGGAAATGACTAACGACAGTAACATCATGACCTGCATCAGCTAATCCTCGCATTATTGGGTGAAAAAAATGAAAATGGCTCAATCCCGGATGTGGGAAAATTCCAAGAATTTTCAATGCGCTTGTCATGTTGTTTGTTGAAATTGTCAACATTAGCATCAAAACGAAATGAACTTTCAGCCACATTTTGATTTCTATCGAATAAAATGTACACAAATTGATTATAATAATATGATTCAACTTTAATTATTATTATTCTTCTCCAAATCACCTTTTTAGGTTTTACACAATATTTAAAAATGTTTATTTCTCAGCTGATATTAACATGTGGTCAATCCTCAAGCAAAAACGAAACAAAAACAAAAAATAACATCAAATCAACGACAACGATGCTGTGATTTTGATTCCTAAACGAATATAAAGTATTTTAAGATTGCAATACCGAACACTCAAAATAGCTCATTCATGCGTGTTCATGCATTTCAGAATTTTCGATCACTGACCCATATGTTCTTAGACGTACGAGCGTTGGGTAACGGGAAAGGATTAAAAAAATTCGTAGCATCCAGTAAAACCTCACGTATAGTTTAAGTTCTACTCAAACTTGATTGCAAGAACATAAAGTTATTCTGTTATGTATTTCATTTTTACATTTGTTTGTATATGAATTTCTATCTACGTAAATTATGCAATTGTCTGACAATAGTTTCGATTAAAGTAATATCACACTGTAATCACGTCCAACCACAAGCGAGAGTCACTCTGAACTAAACTAAGCCACTTGTCGTTTTGCGATTTATATATTGGTTCAATTAGAGTACAGTAAAGCCAAACGAAAGTAGCATAAAGTATAGTATTTTTTTCTCAAAAATATGGGAGTAAGATGTTTTCAATAGGAATGTGCATAAGAAGTTATTAAACATAAAATTTTTCAAGAGGAAAATTAATTACTTTGAAAACATTTTACCTCAAATCGGAGTAAATCGGAGTAATAGTTACTGTAAATTTATGCGGTATCAATAATTCAATGTGCGCATCACTTGAGTTTGTTTTCTAATAAAATAAATTCTCAACTACGTCATTCCCGTGGAAAATAACGCACACACAATACTGTTCATTTACCGATCAATATGATGAAATGATAAAGCAAATTTGTATTTTACAAGCAAAAAAGAAACAAGCTAATGGTTTTATATAACACCTCTCACGTCTATCTCAAATGGAGAATATCAAGTTATTCGTTGAAATATTAAGTCATAGTCAACCGCACTATATATCCTTGCAAGCTTATAGAAATTCAATTTTAATCTCTGATCAACAGTTATATAACTTGCATATGAACAAACTACTTACGCCAGAATGTATACTTTAAATATACTTGGTCCTCCCGACAGCAGCACATTCTCCCCCTTTGAGACTCACTCGACTTGACAGTATCTGGAAGTGACAGATAACTGTCAAAATGCCAACTATACTAAGAAAAATATTTCGATGGTGTGATGTGGCCAAAAAACAAGTACTTCTCATGAGAAAATGAACATTTTTTAACATTAATACCATTAGAGAAGAAAGATGATGAGTTTAACTAAAGTTTTCCTATTGACACTGATTGTTTCTTTGGCCCAAGGCAGAGTTCCTAGCATACGTTTGTGTGGAGAACAAAAATGTGAAAGTAAGTATCGTTGTTTCCGATTCATTTGCGATAATATTTGGTTTTCAAAGAGCCCATAAATTTAAGCATGATTCAATGGGCGTTTGATTTGTGATAGAGGAATAACATTTTCTGAATTTTCAGCAATAATATCGATTGCAAGGACAGTAATCAATTATCAGCCAAGTCATTCGAATCATGTCGCTTTTAGAGGCAATACACCATGTCGAGTAATGTCGAAATCGATCGGCGACAATTCAGATCTCTGGGAAATTGAGGTACACCTCGCAATTATTATTCGCGCATGCTACGATTATACAAACAACATTTTTGATGCAAACCTGTTTTTCATATTTAGGTTCAAGGGCGCCGTGGTTATGCCCCTAAGAAAATGATAATGGAACAGAAAATACTGATAAAGGCGGCCGATTTAGTTCAAGTGGGTAGTGCGGACGAGCCTGATCGAGAAGATGGAGTAGCAGAGAATACAACGACCAACGCGGAAAGCCCTATGCTGTATGCTGAACCATCGGATGTTCCAAAGACAGACGAACAAGTCATCAATGACAAAGTCGAACAAACCTCTGATGCCCATTCACAACTGCAAAAAGAGAATGATCAAGACCAGAAAGAAAAAGGGGAGAATGACGATGATGACGCTGATGAACAAGGCTATTCGGATCAAATTCCAGTAAATGAACCACTCGCAATTAAACGTGATATGTACAAGACCGGTGATAGTGGCGAACAAAATATAAGCAACGAGAACGTTGATATTCATTTGGAAGTAGTTGGCTTAAATACTAATGAAGAAAAATCGAAAATAGTTGAAGAAGAAATTGACATTGAGATTGAAAGGTCAGATAATACTATTGTCACTGAAGAAAACGGCACACCGCTGGAAGTCACATCTCAAGAACAATCAGAAAGTCAAAATAGTTTGAACGGCCAACCATCAAATGTAAATGTAAAATCTGAGGAACTTCCACAAATAGAAGAACAGCAAAACAACAATGCACCATATGCAGATGAAAGTTTTACCACTAATAATGGAATGGAAGGTGCTGCACCAACAAATCAAATTGAGACAATCGAACCAGTTTCAGATCGAATTGCAATAAATCTAGTTGAACAAATTGAACCAGTTTTAAACCCGATTGTTACGTCGAATTCTAATTCGGAAAGTTCTGATATTAAAGAATCACAATCATTCGAGGACAATGAAACATTGGGAATTGGTACGATACTATTGGGTGATTCTAAAAGCACATATGATATCACTCCTATCACTGATGATACATTAGATACACCAGATACACCAAATACTCCAGATACACCAGATACACCGGATACACCAGATACACCAGATATACCAGATACAGTAAATATACCAGAATCAAGCAGAATAGAAAATGATAAAGACGAACAATTGGTGCATGAAAGCAACCTAGAATATTTAGCAAATAGTAGCAACAATGAAATCCCTATACAAAGTGATCAAATTCAAGAAGATACTTTCGAAAAAGATGTAGAGAATGCAGACAAATATTACACCACAGAAGCAAGCCGAATGGATATTCCAGAACCAATTGTTACTCCAGAATTAATACAACAACATGCTAATAAAGAAATTGAGGAGAGTACAACCATCCCAACAACTCAAAATATTGTTGAACAAAATCCGGAAATAATTGAAAATGAAGTGAACTACTCTCACGAACAAAGCTATGATAGTGAGTCAAAGTTGTCAACAGATTCACCATCTCAACTCCCGGAAAATGTTGTAAAAACTGATGACATTTTTTCACCATATTTTCAACCAGAAACACCGCCAGCACAAACCAGTGAAAACGAAGAAACGAATTGGTATGATGGTATACTGATTTTTGTAGAGGATACTTTTGCTAGTGTGAAGAAAATATTTGACAATAATTCAAGTGCAGATGATAATAAGGAGGAATCTGTGAATGTGGAAAATCCACTCGATGGATACTGTGAAAATTTGCAAGGGGAACATTGCCCAAAGAATCAACCAAAGTTCATTCCTTCTAGTTACTTGGAAAATTTATCTAAGATTAAGGTTGATAGTAAACTTGTCGACGACTTTCTAACTCAGATCATTGCCAGAGCTGACTTAGTAGTTCTACTACTTTTAACTGCTTCCGCCATCCTAATCTTTATTTTTGGCCATTATTGTCTTGTGAATCATCGTAGAGAAAGTTTACTGATTGCGCAGCTGAACACTTTGGAAAGGAAACTATTAGTGTCACAAAAAGAATGTGAAGTGACGGAAGCAGATCTGTCCGAAACTGCTAGAAAACTGAATAGCATTGCAGATAAATCCTTTGGGGCCGATGACATGATCAAGCAGTACGAAGCGGAGAAAAATGAATTGTGTGAACAGATTGCGTCTCTAGAGAAAGAGCTGGAAACAGCCGCTGAAGCTGGTTTGGAACTGAATAAAATGGTTCAAGAACTATTGAGCAATCAAAGTGGTAGTGATTCGATCATAAATAGTGTTGAGGAATTGCAACACCAGCTAAATGAACAGGAGGCCAATATGATATACATAAACAACTTGTTAGCCGAAAAAAGTCGTGAAAACAGTGAACTACAGGTGCTATTATCAGATACGAATCAAAGATTTGGCGCAGAGATTCAGGAACTGTTAAGACTGAACAAACAACTTGAAGTCGACAAAACAACACTCGAAGAAAGTCTAAATGTAAAAATGCATTCGCTTGAAGCTGAATTGAAAGAAAAAGTAGAAGCGAAATCAAATGAAGTTTCCAGTTTGAAAGAGAAATACAACGAATTAAAAAAGAAATACGATGAAATTGTGTCTAAATGGCGATCGAGTGCAGCTCGGGCAGAAGCTTTAGAAGAAAGCATAAAAAAGATGGAAACATTCAATGGAAAAGATGATATCAAATCAATTATTGAAGCAACCGATGCCAATGCCAATTGTATTGCATTGAAAAGAGAAAACGAATCATTGAGCGATCGACTAGATTCTGAATTAGAGAGTAAAAACCGTCTGCAGGAACAAATTAAGGAATTGAATGAAGAAATCACACGTCTTCGTACTGAATTTAATCAACACGAAAAAGACAAGCTAGAAGCTGAGACGCGGCTAAATGTGCTATCGAATTACTTCAAGGAGAAGGAATCTCAGCTGCAAAAGTGAGTATAGAATGAAAATTAATTGTGATCAATAATATGATTGTTATTCTTATTTCAGTTGATTGAACGATATATAGTATATTTTGCGACCATAGTTTGATATTTTACTGTTTCTGTTTCATTATGGATTAGGGAACTGAATGTTAAAGAAGCATTATTTATGAAACAACAGGGTGAATCGACCACAACCGTCGATAGAATTCGAAGTTTACAAGAGGATATACAAAAATTGAGATCACAAAACGATGAACTTCGTGCTGAAATCGAAGCTCAATCCGCTGCACATAAGGCTCAAATAAATGCCGCCGAAGTAAGAGCGCATGATTCATGGCTGGCAGCAAAACAAGCAGAACGCCGGCTTGAGGAAGCGAGATCTGAAGCAAGCATTCTAAGGAAGAAATTGACAAGTCTTACGTCATTCAATGGAACGACATCTGAAAATAATTTTACTCGTAAGTGTAAACAAGCAAAGTTGAACAAATTGTCTGAACTAACAAACGCATTGAAGATTTGTGTGTCATGTATTTTTGTTCATTCAAGATCGCTTAATAAACGAAGAAAAACGACACGCAGCACTCTAGGCGAGGGACACTCAAAACACTCATCGTTCATATATTGAGCGGGCACTATCGATGCGTTCATTTGTGTGAGTGCGATTGTGTAAACGACAATGTTCGTGTTCAATATGTGTACGATGACAGCTTCGAGCATTCCACGCGTAGAGGCGTCTTGACGTCTTACGTCAAATCTTTCCAATGTATTTGTATACGAAGAAAGCGACCTTGGTTCATTTATGAAATTCTCCGTTTTATTGCAGGTAATCCTATAGATGGTTTCATACCCGATCTAAACGCGCCATCCCCCATCCATCTGGAATCACCTAGCTCGCCTGGGTTGCCTCCATTGAATTTGCCACCGCCACCATTGATACCGGCCCCAATGTATTCTGGTATGACACCATTTATGCCACCACCACCATTGCCGTTGCCAAACGAAATGCGGCCAGCTCCATTGGGTAATCTTATTTCAGATTATTCTTAGTAGAATGTATAATGTATACATATTATAAAATATTTGTTATCGAAGGTCGTTTGATGTCTCCACCTCCGCCTGATCATCGATTTGTGGCCAATTTTGTGGAGCCAAATCGATACGAAAACAACCGATACAGTCCAGACGACTATCCAGCGGACTTGTATGAAACGGAAACAGATTTCAGTCCACCGCGGTCACCACCGAGATCTCCCGAATTTTATCGTGGTCGCAACTATAGAAATTATTCACCAGAAGTTCCAATCAAAAAGAAATCAAATCGCAAAGGTAGTAGTAGTGAAAATAGTAGCATTCTTGATTCCGATGAATGGGATCGTCAAACGTTTTAGACATTCCCATTGATTTATAAATATGAGCATGAGTTGCTGTATACCCACGGAAACTTTACTCGCAAACCAGAGATTTTTGTTGCACGAAATTTGAAGTTTTCTTCGATTATCACTAATGTAGACTTTATATGTGTTCTGACATAGAAGATATACCGATTTGTTACTTGCGATTTGCGATTACAGTTACAGCTGAATGAAATAAATGCCATAATACTTGTTTAAATAAATAATATATTTATATTTTTTACGTTTGTTTGCGCACATCGATCTCAAGAACTGTCAAATCAATTCACACAATTGAAACAATTTTGGAAATCGATGGATTGTTAAATTTTATTTTCTCTACTATTGTGAGTTTGCACTGCTTTTTTTCAATAATTCCTCCTCAGACACATTCCTTTCCTTTATACATCATGTGGTGTGTTGTAGCAGTTTGTTGTTTTACTGTTTGTTTACTTAGCATATTAAACAATAGCATTAGAGACTTGCTGTTCGTTCGTGAAATTATTCTCAGATAACCTACCTCTTTATTTCATACTATGCAGGTACTCTCAGCTCGGAAAGTGTAGAATCAAGGGATCGGATATAAATCGTGGCGCAATGTACAACTTTCTTAGAAATAATAATTATATACAATTTGAAATAAAATGAAGTTTTTTGACAGCAAATCAAATAAGTTGCAGATGTTTTTATTAAAATATCACCAAAACCAACATTTTCCACATCAGTTCCAAGATACAAATAGAAAGAGTATTCGCTTTGCGATTGAAAATTTCCCCATATATCCCCACATAGTAGTTTCATCAAATTACAATTTACAATTTAGCTTTAAGTTCCTCAATACGACTCTGTGCAGTTTTCTGCAAATCAATCAGTTTCATCGCCAGACCTATGTTAAAAATTGAGAAATAAATCATAATACATAAATATTAAATAATGTGCATTACCCTGCAAAATTTGGAAACACCTGACATGTTTTACAGCGAATGTTATTTACATGATGTTTCGAAAAGACCTAAATCATTGATATTTTTCATGGTGTTTGAACAACGTTAGAAGAATCGTTTTCATAGTTACATATGTCAAGTGTTTTCAAACTTTTTCAAAGCAGCCAATGTATCGATGGGAATAAAAGGTGGTTATAGAGCAGATGAAGTGCTACAACTTTGCTGAATACACACCAATCTGGCCATCTTTTATCAGTTGTGCATGATACTTATACATACCCATGTTTCCTTGCACTTTCACCTTCCCTTGGAAAAATGCTTTCTGTGGTTGAAGTTTTCCAGAAATTAACTCAACCACGTCATTATCTTTCATTACAAACGTTACATCCGGCTTCTCTTTGCCATTATATGTTACCGAACCCTTTCCAGTTTTAGCATTGATTATCCAGTACCCAGTGGCGCCATTGGGACCGTGTGTAACACGAAAGCCATAAATTCCACGCACTCTTTCAATTAAATTATCTTGATCTTCTTGCATCGCTATTTCGAGAACACGTAAATAGGGCGTAACCGCAAATCCCTTTCCATCGGGGCTGAATTGATTCGCCGCTGTATTGGTTCCGCCCAATGTTTTATTCTGTGCAGATGTCTTTGGGGCAGTGTCAGTGACAGCCGCAGCATCCGGGAAACCCAGACGATAAAGCCCCACTACGACTGCACCACCCAAACCGATGTTATGTTGCAAGGCTAGCTTAGCACCTTGAACTTGACGTTTGCCCGCTTCCCCTCTCAATTGCCATGTTAGCTCGGCACACTGTGCAAGTCCAGTGGCACCCAAAGGATGGCCTTTGGAAATCAAACCACCGCTTGGATTGATAACAAATTTGCCTCCGTATGTGTTATCACCACGATCAACTAAAGTTCCACCCTGTCCGACACCACATAGTCCTAGCGCTTCATAGGTAATCAGCTCATTTGTCGAAAAACAGTCATGCAGTTCGATAACGTCAACGTCCTGTGGTTTGTATTGTGTTTTTGCAAAAAGCCGGTCGGCCGCCAATTTCGTCATGTCGTAGCCAATAACACTAATCATACTGTTATTGGAGAACGTAGAAGCTGGATCGCTGGTCATTTCCATGCCAACAATTTCAACTGCTTTTGATTCTAAACGATTACGCCGAACAAAGTCTTCGGATGCTAAAATTGCCGCAGCTGATCCATCGGATGTGGGGGAACATTGCAAACGAGTCAATAATCCATGAACTTGCGGCGAACTCTGAACTTGTTGCAAACTATATTCCTCTTGAAACTGAGCATATGGGTTATTTACGGAATGTTTATGATTTTTTTGGGCAATTTTTGCGAAGTGTTCAGGCTTTGTGCCGTACTTTTTTATGTGCTCAATGCCAGCATTGCCAAAGAGTTGTGCTGTCATTGGAGCACCGGTAATATCGAAATGGTTAGACATCAGTTCGATGTGCTTATCCATTGGCAACGTCCGGTCAGTATACTGGAAATGTAAGTGTAATTCATAAATATCATAATCAATTGAGTTTTCTTTATCAATCGTGTTCATTACTTTGGCACCTAACGAGCCTCGCTCCATTTTTTCGAAACCAACAGCCAACACGCAATCGTTTTGTCCCGTTTCAATAAGTTGTTTGGCCAATATTAATGCATTCGCACCTGTCGAACAGTTGCTATTGCAATTGTAAATTGGAATGCCGGTCATTCCAATTTCATACAATGCTCGCTGTCCACTCGTCGATTCACCTATCAACGGAATAAAAGAATTAAACACCTGTTTTCAACCAATCAACATCACGAATGGAATTCGCCCATTTCTATTTCTATATCACGAACCATAAACATAACCAACAACAGCCTGTTTCAAATCAGTGTACTTGATATTTGCATCTGTAAGAGCTTTGGACACCGATTCTTTAACCATTTGCGGGTAATCAAAGTCATCTCTTCGTCCCGGTTTCTCGAACTGTATAACAACAATAAAAAATACATAATTAGCAGGCCAAAAATATGTTAAAATGAATAAACTGGGCTGACGAATGAATCAAGTACACATTTAATTTTTTTCAATTTGAATTTGCATATCGCTTGGATGGAAACATGGAATATAATGAAGTGAAACAAACAATTTTTTTTGGGGTCAAAGTAACGTTAGGTCTTTTTTGTTTTTTACAATTGTTTGATGATAATGTATTCCTACGTACTTTGGTCATGCCAACACCAATCACGTATACTTTCGGAGTGGTCTTCATTTTCGGACTGATTTGTTGTAAATTGAGACTATGTCGTATGATAATATGATTTTCCTTGATAATATGTTTTGCGTTGAAAATAAAATCAAAGAACAGCAAAATTACAACATTAGAACTAATTACGATAACAACAACAGTGTCTTCACACTTTACTCATTAAACGACGTAGATCGACTGAAGTGCTAGGAGATTATTGGGTTTATTATAAACATAAATACATGTAAAATGACGTTTCATGATCCCTATTAACAAAAATTGGTTTATTATTAATTTTCTCTCCAATTTGAATCATTCATATCAATTTTGATAATTTTAATTTGATAAACAAATTGTGTTGATATTTAAAATTAAAAAAACGAAAATAACATCCATTCAACCGACTAATGGATTCATTTCAACTCAAATTGAAAAATTTGAACAGTGCACTTTGCACACCAACTATAAAACTTCAAATATAAGAAAGTATTTTATGGCACCTGTTGCTTGGATGTCAAATTTGTTATGTATGCGAATTCCATTGTATTTATTTTGATTACGATGATTATATTTTTTATTAAGTAAAGAATTTTAGTGATAATTACTTTCGTCCATATATTATTTTATTAATAAAAATAATTCCTGTGAAAAGATTGCGAGTTTTCTGAGAATGTTGATTATTTGTAGAAACCAGATGATTATTGAATCGAGATAAATTTTCGGTTTAAATATATTATTTATAATATTGTGCGAGCATGAAAAATGTTGACTCTATTGAGCGAAGTAAAATTTTTAACTGCACGGGATGACATTACTATCAAGGAAACCGATTTCGGTGCATTCAAGTGAGTAGAGTAAAAATACAAGGCAATATATATATTATTCTCATTGAATTCCATGATCTAAACCAACTTTCTGAAATCCAATATGAAAAGGTATACCGAAAAGAAGACGGCAGCAGCAAATCCATATGTGGATGGTAAACAAGAATATGCCCATTTTCGAGACCAAGAGTATATATTGCACGGAAGAAAGACAAAGCAGCTAAAGAACTCGGTTAAGAAATTGGAAGACATGCTAAAGTGCCACCGAATAGTACATTGCAATTGGACTGATAATGCTATAATTTCGATTTTACTTTCGAATGGACTCTTGGTCCATATTTGTATAAACATTTTCACTGGAGATATTAGTCGGATGGCGTTTGATCGATTTTTTGTCGGCAAGCTGATATCAGAATCGGTGACAAATGTTATAATGACTCGAATGCATATCTTAATTTCATATGATATAAATCAATTGACATTCGTGTACCTGCACAAGCCCAATCTAAAAAAAAATGCACCTGCAAAAATCAGTCGAATGGATCCGAAAATTTTCAACATAATCATCAGTGGGACACATACGAAAAAAATCGCGAGACACTTAGCATGCAATACTAGCTCTGATTTGTTGACCGTATGGACAAAGTCATCGCAGAATGAAGTGTATCCATGGCGGCCTACCGTTCGTGATCAAGATCGGGCTAATATTCACATTTACAGACTGAGCCGAAATAAAATTGATCTTTTATGTTTTCACTGGACCGAAAATGATCCAATCAATGTGGAGTTTTCCAAACTGAATCAAAATCAGTTGCGATCCGTTGAACAAAAGATGTCGAGAAAGGTTCTGTTCTAGTCAAATATTTCAATAGTATCAATTTCAAATTTTAATTGCTGTAATTTTTATTTTTCCAGGGTGAAGTGACCGTTGAAATATGCGTATACGAAGTGAATAAATCGAAAATGACGCGAATGTCGACTACGTCGATTCCATTACAATCTCAAGTTTGCTGCCATTCATTCAGTCCAGATAATGAGAAATTGATGTTGGGCTGTATTGATGCATCAATTATACTTTTTGACGAAAGGGGAATAACTCATCTCATAAAGGCAGCATTCATTCCAACGATGGTGTCATTCCATGCCGACTCAGCCATTTTGATGATAGCAAATGAAAAATGTCAAATTCAGTGTTTTGATATATCGCTATCGTGTATTCGAAATCACATTCTAAACGAAGAAATGACATCGGTTGGTGTTCTCGATTTAACAGCTTACTTTATGGCCCAACCCATGCTGTTACAACTCATGTGCAGTAAGAAACCCGACTTGGTGCAATACAACGAAAATTACATTCAATGCGATTCGTATGTTTTGTTACTGTTTGAAAATGGTCCGATCACCATTTTACGTTTGTTCGGCGGAAGTGGTCTGAAAGGCGATTTCCATACATCTGGTTTCACTGCAGATGTTCTGATTCAACAGTATTTGAAATTGAACAGTGTTGAGAAAGCGATTAATATTTTATTATGTTTAAATTGGGATGTGTACGGTGCTATGTTGATGATAAGCCTACACAAAATAGCAAACTATATATTCAGGCAGCCGTTTCAACAGGAGAGAGAAGCACAATTAACTAAGGCACTCGGCAGCTTTCTAATTCCCGTAAAACCGCTATGCGAAGAAACACAAACAGAGTTTGGCGATCAAGTTAGGGATATAACGAGGAAGTTTTTCCAATACCTGCTCAGGAATAGGTCATACGAAAAAGCATTTAATTTGGCAATCGACATAGACGATGAGGATATTTTCATGGATTTATCGAATTGTGCTAAACAAGATGGTAATTTGGAGTTGGCTCAGGACGCGTTCCGTAAAGCCGAACTAATCATTGCACGTCCAGATAGCAGACAGAGTTCACGTATGTCACAAAAGTCTTCTATACATGTAAAAATTGAACTATTAGACGTTTTGCTTTTCCTTATTGTTGGATTTAATTCCGCTTCATCTTAATTATATATAAATATATTTATTGTGAATAGATTCGACGTGCTCGCGAGACTCTTGCTCCGTATGTTTGACAAATTCCTCCGCTGATGATGAATCAGAAACGGAAATGTCATGGAAGGATGAATCTCATCAAAAAAAGCCTTACAAAAGCAACCATCCATCGAAAGTCGTCCAGAAGAAAGAAACAATGTACGCAGCTGCATTTTCAATTCCAAAGCCCGAACTGAAAGTTTCAAATTATTCCAAAAACACAGTTGTGAAAATGCCACAGCCCATAGCAGATCATGTAAATTCAAGCAGGACGAATAGAAAAATGCTGAACTATTCTACGGTAAAACCTCCCAAAATTTCGCATAGCAAAAGCGAAGTTGACTTTAGTGTGGAATCTTCATCATCAGCCGCTTTAACTAAATTAGCTAGGCTGGAAAGCAGTTGTTCAGATGACCACGTCGATCATATCAATTCTACTAATATACCAGATCCATTGAAGTATCAACAGCACGAGAAAGGGCAAACAAATAGTGCACAACTTCCACAATCTATTCCACGGCATCATCATGTTGTAGATATTGTACCAAAACCACAATTAACGCAAGAGTGGAGCATACCTGACCAAACGATTGGCATTCCGATCGCGAGTCCATCCAATATGGATCACATGAACACTGAGCCCAACAAACCATGGAGCGTGCACAATTTTCCTGGATATTTGCCAACAATCATACATCATCCGTTGGTTTCTGGCCACATCCCTCCCACATATCACACCGAGCATCGAAAAAAGATGCCATTGCCGTTGCCAATGCATATGCCATTGGAGCAAGCACATCTACATCCAACAAATATATATTCATCAATTCTATCAACACCCCCACAACAACAACAACAGCCGATCCCTAACTCAAAGAAGGAAAATGGTGAAAAAAATAAAGTGAAATTTTCAAACACAGTGACCGTAGCTGTAGTACCAGTAATTCAATATTTTTTTTCATATGGATATAAATGTGATGAATTGGAAGTTTATGTTTCATTTTCTTCTTCAGGAAATACCTCGTAAAGAGAAATCTCTGGTTGAACGTACGAGACGAAGTAACAACATTCCGTCTGTCCAACCTCTTAACAAAGATGTTTATCTCAAGGATTTCACATCTATAAGACGTTAGTTATGATTGAATATTTTCATTATTTAAGAATTGTTTATTCCGAAATTTTTCTTAATCAAGTGGGAAAAATAGGCAATTTGTGTGGCATTTCTGAAGGGAAATTTAATGAAAAGTAATTAATCTATTACTTCATTGCGTTCGCAGAAATGCTTCCTTGTATTATTAAAATGTAATTTATGATTACATTAGTTAACATTCTAGTTTAAATGATCGAATGGAGAGCTTCAAAAGACCGTCTTTAACCTTTTTTCCATTCCAAATAAGGAATGCACAATGAAATTTTATTTATATTTCAGAAAAAACTGTTTTTTTATCACTTTTCCTCTTTTGATTTAGGCCAAAATGATCCATCGACCTCGAAATCGCAAAGTTCTCTCACATGGGTATAATATCACCGAGCCACTTTTGAAATTTCATGGAAGCCGCCCTTTTAATTTATTTCATCTGCATCGCATAGATTCGTCCAGTTTTTAAAAATTATTTTAATAGTCTTATATATATAAACTCTGTAGTAAAATTAATGAAATTAATGAAATTAATTATTTGGGTGAAATTTTATATTAATTTCGAAGGCAAACATTTGTTTTGAATTCATGCCAAGAATTTAGGTTAAACATCATTGAAAAATATCCCACGAGTTAGTTTCCATATTTGCCACTTGGTGTGGCATCTGTCATTTTTTTCGCGCCAATTGTAATAACGACGCATCTTCGATAGTGCATGCTTTAATTTCAGTCACACATAAGTTTTTGTTTCGTCCAGTAAATTAAACAGCATCTCGGAAAGATCATATTTTGATTCCAGTTATTCAGAATTTTGTGTTTGGTTCAGTCAATTCAATAGCATCTCCTGATTGTGTATGCCTTGCTTTTATTTCAGTCATTCCAAAGTTTTAGTTTCGTTCGATTAATTCGAATACATAGTAGGAAGATAACATTAAGAGCAAAATGGGAAAATCTTCGCGAATGTTTGTCCATAAGCGGGGTATGTAGAGAGTTTTTTTTCAAGATATTTCCAGGCTAAATTGAATTCGTTCCATTTTCTATGTAGATGGACGCAAAGAAGAAGTTCACTTCGATAAAATAACGTCTCGAATTCAGAAGTTGTGCTATGGCCTTAACATGGACTTTGTGGATCCGGTAATTGAAAGAGAATATAGGAGAAATGTTGTAAATGTAGTTTTTCATTGCTTTTTTTTATTGTAATGTTCTCTAGGTTTCAATCACATTACAAGTGATCAATGGGCTCTATACAGGTGTTACAACTCAAGAACTCGATACATTGGCTGCTGAAACAGCTGCGACAATGACTACCGATCATGCCGACTATGCTGTGCTCGCGGCCCGCATCACTGTTTCTAATTTACATAAAGAGACAAAGAAGTCGTTTTCAGGTACATTCATTGAACATCCATGCATAAATAATTCATCAAATCAGTTTTATCTCTCATATTGAACAACTGAATGTGAACATTTCAGATGTCATAACGGATTTGTACAACTTGGAAAGAGATGGTCGTCGCACACCGATGATTAGCAATTCCATCTACGACATTGTTATGAAGCATGCGAACCGCTTGAATTCAGCCATCATATACGATCGGGATTTTAATTATAATTATTTTGGTTTCAAAACGCTCGAGCGTTCTTATTTGTTGCGCATCAATGGGAAAATTGTTGAGCGTCCACAGCACATGTTGATGAGAACAGCTGTTGGAATACATGGTGATGATATAGACAGTGCCATCGAAACTTACAATCTGTTATCAGAGAAATACTTTACACATGCATCGCCGACGTTGTTTGCCGCTGGAACGCCGCGACCACAGCTCAGTTCTTGTTTTTTGCTCTCCATGACCGATGATAGTATAAGTGGTATTTATGAAACTGTGTCTCGTTGTGCCAAGATATCAAAGGTAAATTAATGATTTTTGAATAATTAATTTAAATTTTAATTTTTTTTATTAATTATTTTTCTTAATTTCAACAATTTTCCCATTGACGCCATTCCATTTCAAAGCACGCTGGAGGTATTGGTTTGAGTTTACAATTCAGCTATTTTGAATGCTAACTAGTTTTCACATTCGAATTTTTCCTAGGTATTGGTCTCAGTATTCATAATATACGAGCTAAAGGAACCCATATTGCTGGAACAAATGGTGTGTCAAATGGTATTGTCCCAATGCTTCGCGTCTATAATGCAACGGCGCGATATGTCGACCAGGGCGGGAATAAAAGACCGGGTGCGTTTGCCTGCTACCTAGAACCGTGGCATGCGGATATATTTGACTTTTTGAATTTGCGCAAAAATACAGGTCACGAGGACGTAAGCAAATTTTATTCCAATAAATTATTAGCTAATATTCAGATAAATTTTCGCAAAATTCCAACTAACGAATCCAGAAATTGTGCGAAAAATTGTCTGAAACATCGATATGTTTACTGGAAAGATAAGGAATCAATTTAACCGATGGAAAACAATGTTGTTTTTCAGGAGCGTTGTCGCGATTTGTTCTTGGCTTTGTGGATTCCGGATTTATTTATGAAACGTGTTGAAGCTGATGAAATGTGGAGTTTGATGTGTCCACACAAATCTCCCAATTTGTACACGGTGTGGGGTGTAGAGTTTGAAACGCTTTATACGAAATATGAGAGTGAAGGTCGATATGATCGCCAAGTCAAGGCTCGTGATCTTTGGTTCCATATAGTACAGTCACAAGTTGAGACCGGTACGCCTTATATGTTGTATAAGGATGCATGTAACCGTAAGAGCAATCAACAGAATTTAGGGACAATTCGATGTAGCAATTTGTGCACGGAAATCGTCGAATATACCGATACCGATGAAATTGCCGTTTGTAACTTGGCTTCGATCGCTGTCAACATGTTTGTCAAACCTGATAAAACTTATGATTTTCCAAAGCTTAAGGAAATCGTGAAGGTGGTCACACGTAATTTGAACAAGATCATTGACGTAAATTATTATCCTTTGCCTGAAGCCGAAAAATCAAATAAACGCCATCGGCCAGTTGGTATTGGGATTCAGGGTTTGGCTGACGCCTTCATTTTGATGCGTTTTCCATACGAAAGCGAAGAAGCAGCCAAATTGAATCAACAGATTTTTGAAACTATTTACTATGGTGCTTTGGAAGCAAGTTGCGAATTGGCCGAAAAGTACGGGCCATACGAAACATACCAAGGATCACCGGTTAGCAAAGGCATCCTGCAATATGACATGTGGGACAAGACACCAACCGATTTATGGGATTGGAACGCATTGAAACAGAAGATTGCTTCACATGGCGTTCGTAACAGTCTGCTTCTGGCTCCAATGCCTACGGCTTCAACAGGTAATTCGTCCGAAAAAAACAACGAAATCATTTTTTAAAAATAAAAAATTGAATTTTCGGTGGAAATTGGTTGTTTCTTCTGCATTCAATTCCAAAGAATGCTTTAATTTTCATTTTATACGGACATTTTTTTTTAAATTCTCATTTAAAATTTCCTTCAATCAAGCTAAAATCCCTATCTTTTTCATCTCACCAGCTCAAATTCTTGGCAACAACGAATCGTTCGAGCCATACACATCGAATATCTACAATCGGCGTGTATTGTCCGGCGAATTTCAGGTGGTAAATCATCATTTGATCAAGGACTTAACCGAAATCGGTATGTGGGATGATGATATGAAAAACGAAATCATTGCGGACTACGGATCGATTCAGAACATCACTCGAATTCCTCAGGAAATCCGTAAGTTTACTGAATGCATCTTATTGTTACATGTTTTTTTTTATTCCTGCCGATTATTTCTAACTCAATTTCATGCAATAGGCGATTTGTATAAAACCGTTTGGGAAATTTCGGTCAAGACAACAATGAACATGGCCGCCGATCGTGGTGCTTTCATTGATCAAAGTCAATCATTTAACATTCACGTGGCCCAGCCGACGTATGCAAAAATGTCTTCAATCCACTTTTATGCATGGAAGCTTGGTTTGAAAACGGGAATGTATTATTTAAGAACCCGACCAGCAGCCAACCCAATCCAGTTTACCGTTGACAAGAAACGTTTGGCCGCCTCACGTGCGCTCAACACCAAAGTAAATGGAAGTACGAACGATCAGTCGAAAAATGACCAAAGTATCGATGTAGACAACAAAATTAACACAACAACTGCTGAAGATTTACAGGCACAGATGGCTGGACTTGTCTGCTCACTCGACAATAAGGATGACTGCATGATGTGCGGCGCCTAAATTACTATTACCACTATTACAACTACCATTATTCTCTTTTGCATTTTTGCATCAATTATTCTCATACATTTTTCTTATTCTATAACGAAATATATTCTCGAAATTAATGTTTCAAAAAAATTATTACAATTTGAAATCTGTATACATATATCGTTGTTTTCATCAACTTCACAACAAAGTACATTCAAAGTATGACATGAAGTTGGCTTAATATGGGCTGAAGAAATCAGAAAAATCCCATAACATGGGATTTTTTTTTTGACATTTGCAACCTTCAAGTCTATAAATATAATACAGTATAATTGCAACACGGCATCACCACTCGT
Source organism: Sitodiplosis mosellana (assembly GCF_009176505.1). Taxonomy (NCBI): domain Eukaryota; kingdom Metazoa; phylum Arthropoda; class Insecta; order Diptera; family Cecidomyiidae; genus Sitodiplosis; species Sitodiplosis mosellana. Next base: position 654,712 of record NW_022595289.1, read on the forward strand.
TTTTCCGAAATAAAATACTTAAAAAAAGAAGTAAGACAACATGAGCGAAACAACTGTAGATCGCAAATTATTGGATATTTTTGAGGAAGCATTTGATTTGTACTACAGCTTTGAAACATGCACTGAACCAACCAATAGTCCCGAATTTCAGGTACTAATTTAAAAAAACTTTTACGCGTCAGTGTCTAGCATTATTGGCTAACCAAAAAATGATTTGATAAACTTTTCAGAGCAAAATAAAGAAATGCATCCGGCTCTTCGAAGACTGCACACGCTTAGTTTCTATCTGCGGACTTTTCAGTACGAACGAAAACTATACAGAGCTACCAACCAGTGATTTGAAATACTTGCTTTTGCCGTTTTTCCTCGGAACGCTATCGCAAAAGATTTGCGGTGACTCTCGCGCAGATGTTGTCGAAGTTGCTGAGATATACTTCAAGTAATTAGAAATGCAAATGCGAATTCAAATGAAATTGTATTCGCCAACAATAATCTAATGTTACAAAATTTCAATTGATTCATAGAGATTTTCTGAAACGTTGTTCCGACTATGGTATCTACGAGCCGGTTCCAAGAACAACAGGCAACAATGAAGTTGCCAGTGCAAATGCCAATAACGAACAGATCAATGTGTTGACTCAGCAAGTGTTACATCGTAATCAAAAACTAGAAAAATACCGCCAGAAGAAAGAATTGGAGGATCAAATTAAACACTTGAAAGTAGTGATGAAAAGAGAAGAGGTTGACGACGATACAAAACGAGACTTTTACGTCAAACTACTGAAAATGAGTGTTATTGAAACTCAAGAGGAATTATCGAGTATTGATATGGAGAAAAAAATGTTGGAATTTCAACAACAAGATCATCAACAACTGGAATCACACAGTCGCAGACTGTGCAAAGCACCGCCAGTGCGGCCACTCAAACCCATCATCATCACAAGAGATTTTGCACAAAAAGCTGTGTATGGCTTGGGTTATCCTTCATTGCCAACCATGACCGTGTCCGAGTTCTACGATCAACGTGTTCGTGAAGGCATTTTTCCCGATCCAAACAATGCACCACCGCGTAATGCAGATAACAGTTTGCAAAGTCGATTCATGCAAGAACAAAGTAACGACATCGAAGAACAAGAGGATATTGATCGAGAGAAAAAGCTGGACGTAGATGATGACTATGAGCTAGCCCGGTTACGTGCAAGGGATGAATATAAAGACGAACATCGCCGCGGTGAAGGAAACCGTTACAACCGGAGTTAAACAGAAACATTATCCAATTTTATTTTATTTTTTTCGTTTGAATAAATCAAAAGCGTAAATCATTTGTAAACAAAACCAATACATAAAAATACTAAGCTAATGTTGTCCTTTGTGCGCCCAAAAGTACTCGGCTGGATTCTTCTTGGTTCAAAAATCTGGCGTATCTGTAATAAAAATTTAAAATTTAATATCATATCTACATACTACATAGACTCTTATTAATTCCTACGTCATACTAGCATATATACATGTACCACTTACAAAGATCTATATTTTATTGTGTCTGCATACGATAGCGACTGTTTTGTATTTTTAAAAGCTTCAATCATATGGCCTTGATTGATGTAGATTTCATCGGGAACATTCTGTTATGATAAAACGATGACAAAAGCAATTAAAGATTGCATGTGGCGACGTTCCGTCATTAGAAAATGTAATATAGCTTACATCTGAATTGTTGGCAATAGACTCTTTCACAGCTATCATATTTGCGGAAACCAGTATACTTTTAATGTCCGCACCAGTATAGTTATCCGTTTTACTATCGCAAAAGAATTCGAAGTTAATATCAGATGTCAATTTCAATGATGACGATTCGGCTATATGTTTGAATATATTTAGCCGTGCCGAAGAGTCTGGGAGTGTACACTGAACCAATCGATCGATACGTCCCGAACGCAATAGAGCCGGATCCAACAGATCGGGCCGCGAAGTTGCTGCCACTACTATAACGCCCTTCAGCTCCTCAACCCCGTCGAGCTCCGTGAGTAGTTGATTGACCACCCTATCGGTAAGATTTAAATATGTGTCTTTTTGTCAATGTTTCAAAAAAAACGAGAGGTCACCGATTACCTGTCCGTAACTCCTGCACAAAGATAATACAAAGTAATAAGATGAGTAATAAGTAATAAGTCCATCTTATTACAGTAATAAGATGAAAAGTAATAAGTAATAAGTAATAAGTTACTTATTACTTTACTTCTATACCTGTATTATCATGGCCGCGCCGCGCGGCGATCGAATCGAACTCATCGAAAAACAGAACACATGGTTTCGCATTTCGTGCTTTATCGAATAGATTTCGAACATTTTCTTCGCTTTGTCCAATGAATTTTGCTAGCAGCTCCGGACCCTTCACCGAAATCATACGAAGATTCCAATGACGAGATATTTGTGAGACTAAATATGTTTTGCCCGTTCCCGGTGCGCCATATAACAAGACACCAGCTTGATTGCGCAATGGAGATTGTCCAAAAATGTTAGGATATTTTGTAGGCCATACAAGAACTTCTTCAAATACACTGACAACTTTCTCAAGACCGGGAAATTTATTTGTGCTCGTTTGTGTCGGATTTCCTACGTCAGATTCGTCGAGATGCACATTGTTTTCGATCCCCTGCAAACAGTACTCATTTGTGGTTTTCAAGGATTCCAGATATACATCATTGGTGAGTGTTGGATTATTGTTATCTTAAATGAAAATCAAGTTGTATGTGAGATTTCTAGCAATACTCGTTGCAAATGCACAATTCTCATACCATTACGATATGCATAAAACATGGCTCGGTCAATGAATTGCAGTAGGTATCCTATAGTGTACCCTTCAGTCAGATTTGCTAATTTGGTAAAATTCAAATTGTCACACTTCAAATCATTGTTCACACTCAATTCATAGATGATTTTTTGTCGATTTTCCTAGATGATAAAACAAACACATTTTTTCATTCATAGACCCAAGATGAATACATTCATGGAGATTTTCTCCACAAGACAAATGCTCGATCCCTAACGCCATCTTTTGATTTTTGTAGAAATCATTAAAAGAACTGAGCTTGATGTCAAGTCTACTATTAAGTTTAAACCTTAGACTTACCAGTAGACTTGACATGAAACTCAGTACTTTACTTAAACTTAACTTACATTTAAGCTACTTAAACTAACTTAATAGCAAAACGTCAAACCAAATGGTAGTTGTACTCGCTGTTGACGTCTATTGTATTTGCCTTGTGATTTTCTCGAACATACCTTTGTCAATTCAGGAATTTTGTACATTTTCCCAAAAATATGATTGCCACGGGAGGTGTACAAACGTTGATTCAAATTATTGATATTTGTGACCGTTGCAATTAAAGAAATTGCACAATTCTCCGTGTACATGGAGATCATATATTTGATTATATCTGAAATTTGATTGTAGTAGTCTCCATTTTGAGAATGATCTGAAACTGATTTTGCCAATGTGTCCAAGTTTTCCAATAGTAAAACGGATGGGGCACGCTCAACGCACCGCGTGAAAATGTAGCGTAAATCCCTCTGTATTGATTCCGCCTGCAACAAAAAATGATAAAATTCTTTTCAAATTAATCCCCTTCTGTATACAGTGGATTTTTTTTGGAATTGGCCTAAATGCTTTACAATTGATTCCGTATACATAACGAACCTTTCTCGCCTTGTTCTGAGCACAATTAAACTCTTCTATGTGACAATTGTACGGAGGTTGTTCCAGCTTTTCTATGATTTTCGCACAGATTGTTGATTTGCCCGTCGTCTGCGATCCAATTATCAGATAGTTATTTGGCTTACGCAAACGATTACTTTCGTCTAGACAACTCTTTTGAACAATATATTCTAAACAATCCCCAATGATATTTTCGTTCTCATTCAAATACACCAATGATTTCGTTTCTTCATTTTGTTTTGAATTGCGAAGAGAATGAATCTCTTCAGCAGCTGTTAGCGTTTGCATAATATCTCTTTGGTTTTCTGAAATAAATAATTTGTTTTCACGTAGTATTTCTGCATCACATAAACAATATCTGAACGATTCTGGGTAGATTTTTGCAACTACAAAACCATTTCCTTCACACAATTTGAATATTTGTTCTTGATTTATAAGTAATGGCGCCGATCGTGAGCATTTGATCAGTAACCGCTTGAAATCTTCCATAATGTCTTGCTTGTTACAAACTTCCGACGTATTGACCGGTATCAACTCAATCTTCTCGACGAAATTTAAGACAGTTCTTTTGGTGCTCAATGTCACACGGCTAAATTTTGGTAGTTTCATTTGTGCCAACAGAATATCATGTAATTCTATTGACGGGTAAATATTCTTGGGGATTTCAGCAGATTCGGCAACCACTTTTATGTTGACATAATATTCCTTTGCAACTAATTCGCCATTATCGTTCAGGACTTCACCATTCATTATGTAAATTGTTTTTGGATCAAGATCATCGGGGATATTATGTTTTGTCAAAAATACATCAGACATCTGGAAACGGTTGCACCATTTCTTTGGTATCGCCCTGAACTTGTAACTTTTTCGATCTTGACTCTTTAGTTCGGCTAACATGGCGTCAAATAAACGAGTTTGAACATCCAATTTGGGTAGTTTAATCTTTGGTTTCTTCGAATTGGACTCGTCTTTGTTGAACAGGGATGAATTAGAGTTGTTTGTAAATGTTTGTGCATTTCCATCGTAAACTGTACCGTCTGAGTCTTCATCCGATGAGTCGTCTTCGTCAGATGATTTTTCCGAAACATTGTCTAAAGTGGTACTATCAATAATTTTTCCATTTGTCTTCGACTGCGGTTCATGTTGCCGCTGTGGCGATGAAGAGGTATGCTCATTTTTTTCATCTTTTTTATACAGGCGATCGTACAATGAACTCTGACTCTGATTCTGATTTCGACTGTGATTCAAATTTTGACTCTCGTTGTTGTGTTTCGAAAGAGATTCTATTTTACTTTCTACTTTTTTGTCAGACTGAACTGCACTATTGAATGGTTTTACAATGATTTCAGTGTTTCTCTCTATTTTACCGTATTTCGTTTCTGGTTGAAGTTTTTCTGCAATCGAAATGAGAAGTTTAAGAGATGCACGTTCGACGTTTTTAAAACATGCAAGAAAGTACCTATTTTTAATGTTATGTGAATGGCACTATTGACCCAGACAATCAGTTTTTGATCCTCATTTATTATACGGGTTTGATCCAGCAATGTGTTTTGTATACGGTAACTAGATGCTTCCTTTTACGCGAAGAAAACAGTTTTGTCAACTCATAATATTTCACATTTGTTATTCAAGCCAATACTTACGAGTATTTCCCAATCTTTTTGATTCGTTGCAGTGACATAAACTGTGTCCAACGTTGGCAAATCATCTACGACTTTGCAACTTAAAATTGCGCCTTCATACAATCCTATGAAATAAATAGTGTTGAAATTTGTACATTTCATCCATTCGAAAATCGAGTTTGAATTTATACGACATATAATCATACTAATGTCTGTATGCAATGGACGTCAGTGACAAAGCAGCATGAAAAGGAGTCGAATCATGTGAATCACTGAAGTATTAATAAACACATGACGATCAAAACACAATGTCGCGCACACAAATAAAGTTTAGCATTTTCATTGTCAAATTACGACACTCACCAGTGTACGCAAACATTCGAAACGTCATACATCGCACTAGTATTTTTGGTGAAATATTTCATTCAGAAAACATTTCAACCCGCGCGTGCGAAATTTTCTACGTTGTTGAGATATTTTTAGAAATAATGTACCTATTGCTTCTGCTACAGATGAATTGATACCAATTTCGGTGTCTCGTATTGATTGATTTCCATATGGTAGCCAGGAACAGTAGTAATCAACATTATTGTTAACAAGATTCAGGCAACTATTTTTATTATCCTGTAAGTAATCAGCGAAAGAGAAGGTCGTTATTCATGTTACTTGTATTCACTTGTGAAAGAAAATAGTCTCAAATCTTACGTTTAACATCATCAATCGATGATTTAATTCCGATAAAACTACTGAATTCGTTTTAACTGGCTTGAAAACCACGATTAAATTTCGACGCATCATCTTGTATAAATATCAACTTCAAACTATTTTTTTTAGAGTTGAATGAAATTAAAATTAAAATTGAAATTGAAATTATGATTTTATTCAAAAATTTAAATATTAATTCACCTACTCACAAACTGACTGTCATTCACATACTAAAATGTTTTGATTTTGACTTATAAGAATTTTCATAATTTCTGCTTTTTCCAGTATGTCATGTAGATGTCGCTTTGGCAATTCTTCTTCGAAAATTTCATCTTTGCTTCGTTAATTTTTGTTTTGTTTCAGTATGATTTGAATCCTATTCAAGTGAGTGTCCAAGAATATTATTTAAAACTGACAACGAATGATAATTCTATTATTTAAAAAATTGCTTCTCAGCCCCAATCTTATAAAGAAAAGTTAATTTAATTTGTAGCCACAACAAATGCTCACATTGGGGACATAGCGTTCATAATTTTCTTGTTTATGTTTCCAGTCGACAATACACACGCATGAAGCAAAGCCATATATTTACTTTGCATGAGTTTCATTTTATTTTATCGTTTTGAATACATTTCGGCACATGAAAATGACTCGTTGAAATGCTCAAATTATGATTCAAACATTAGTCTAGTTATGTTTTTTTTCATTTTTGTATCACATTTTTTGAGTAAACAGAAATTCCCTCTCTTTTCTCGTTTTTGACGTTGACAACATCGAAACACTAGCGCAGCGTTGACATTCATTGATCAGTATTCCTACGGTCTCAACACATCGCACATGTATTTTTTTTGTTGAGATTTAAGATAACATTACGATTGATGTTTCAAAGTTCATTGCAGTGATTTTGGTAAAATTAATTGATGTTTCATAGTCCAAATTTATAATTAAAGTTTTACACAGTAAGTTGGAATTGTAAAAGTTAAAAACGTTAATTCAAAACATTGTCTTCTTGCTCAGTCTGCAAATATTCTTTGGAAAATAAATAAATACCGTTACCACAAAAAAAACGAAATATAATCAATCTTAGATTGTATGTGTACTGCGTTTTTATGCGTAGCCTTAATTTATTGTTGTTAACCTTGCGTAGCACATTTAAAGATAATAAGACAGACACAAAATTGTCATTGATTACACTAATTCATGATTGCTACAAACCTTTAAAACTGGCTTTTTCATTTTTTGTAAAGAAAAAAAGTAATAGAAAAGAATCAAAAACATGACATCAGATACAGAAGACTTCGGGAACGATAAAATTAGACGGAGGACCCGCAGTGTGACTCGCGCCGAAGAGATTTCCACAAAACAGCAGAAGCAACGCAGATCACAACCTGATAAACCGTAAGTTTTTGTAACTACAATTCGATTATTAACACGTTCAAGTCATGTAAATTTTTCCTTTGTGGTTAATTTTTCTAACGAAAAATGAACACATAGAATTTAGAATAATTTCGATGCCTTATTCTTAATGTTTTTGTTGCTGTTGTTGTTTTTTTTTTCAATTTGAGGAGATAATTGGCAGACTTCAAAATCGGCAACCAGAAAATTAAAGTTACACTAATTAGTATCCATAAAATAAAAGTAGCTCACCTTTTGTAATTCACAATTTTTCATTGAAATACTTAATAGCTACTAACTGAAATTAGAGGGTGTAATATTTTAATTTATACGAGACATTTATGTTTGTTCTTCTATTAAAATGCCAACCCACAGGTGTTTTTCTTCTAAGTTTTTTTTTGTGATCGCATATGTGAATAATATTATTTTATCCTTCTCTACTTTCTTTCCAAAATAATTAGATGCCACAGGCCACGGGATTCATTGTTTTCATGGAGTTCAGGATTCCATAATTTCACGGGTTTAGTGAACTGGGGATTTCTACTCCTGACAATGAGCGGTTTCAGGTTACTTTTGGAAAACTTGTTGAAGTACGTTTCTATTACCATTACTGTTTATTGTCTATTATCATTAATGATCCATTATCCTCAGATATGGTATAAGAGTCGATCCATTTCAATGGTTCGTTGTACTTACGGGTCGCGATGAGGGAGCTGGCGTTCCTTCAATCATTTTACTACTTTGTAAGTGTAATATATCTGTGAATATTGGTATATATTATTTGAGTAAATGAACTGAATACAATTTTTCATAGACTCCATCGTGCCCATACTGATATGTTTGTTGATAGAACGAGGAATGTCATTGAATATTATCCGCGAAGGTGCTGGAATGTTTGTTCATATCATAAACATCATGGTGTTGGTGCTAATACCCATGGTTATAATCCACGTCAACGGGGACTCATTCAGTCTGAGTAAGTCTAGGGGCTTTTTACTCTTTTTCATATATGTGATTTGTACGGATAAACGCGCATAGATTGTGTGCCACAGTGAAGTGTGTCGAATTTTGCACATAGTCACGAATATTACGCATAGAAGCGAATACGCGTGCACATAATGACGCCACGATGCGATTTAAGACGCATCAACACAATGTCAACATTCTGTTGTATCGTTAAGTTTCGTTCAAACAATATTTGACATCAACAATTTCTGTCTTTAATATTTATCAAATCTCTTGCTAATGAGATTGTTCTTAATTGATGAAAATTGAATTTAAATATAACACAAAATTAAAAAATAATAGCAAAGAATAAGAATGAAAACGAAAATCAAAATGTTATATTATACAAATATTGAAGTAGAATCGCCGATAGTTTTGGTAGATATAAAAATCGTTGAAAAAATAAGTGCGACGATTCATTATACTTGTAAATAGCATCTGGATTATAAATAATAAAAAATCCATATGTACAAATGATTGAAGTTAACAAAAATGATCAGCAAAAAATGTGAGCCGAAATAAGTACAAATCAAACACTTGTAGTCAAGTATTTCTTGAATTTTTACATGAAAAAAGTCGTTGCACTTTGAATTCAAAATAGTCGATATTGTGGCGTGTGACCAATCAGAGAAGGAAACATTTTAGTGGGATTCATGCGAAATTATTCGCAGTATGAATGGTCTATGTGCAGTATTCGGACATCGAATGTGTGCACTTCTAACGAATAGGCACCGCATAATACGCATAGTACGAAGAAATCGCCACATACTATGAGTTGAAGCGCATATTCTTCGCATAAAACGAATTTTTTTCGAGTTAAATGCCCCTAGGAGTAAGTTTGTTATTGTTTACAAATATATACATAAAACGATTTCTCATACTCGGAAAATCAGAATATTGTCAAAAATGTGTATTATAATCTCTAAATTATATATTATGATATCATACATAATTCTAGTTGGTGCTATGACAGTGTGTTTTCACTATTCAATACTCTTCATGAAATTATGGAGCTACGTTCAGGTCAATATGTGGTGTCGAAATCAATTAAATGATATACCAAACAAGTCACGCAGCCGATCGCAAAGTATTACTGTTGCAGAGTTGCGTAAGTTTTAATTTAATTTACCAAACTGCCAAATGTTCATCTTATAGTTCATATCATATAATAATTTTTTTCCGAATTACAGAAGAAGAACGTAACGGAGCATACTTAGCATCATTCCATAAGACCGACAGAGACATCACACCTTTGGTTCAATACCCAGACAACCTGACTGTCAAGGATTTGTTGTATTTCTTATGTGCACCAACATTGTGCTATGAATTGAACTTTCCCAGAACAGATCGAATTCGAAAACGATTTCTTCTTAAACGAATTTTGGAGGTTCTTATCGGATTTAATGTGGTTTTGGGACTGTTTCAACAGTGGATGATACCGTCTGTTCGGAATTCGTTGATTCCGTTTTCAAACATGGATGTAGCTAAAGCAACAGAACGGCTTCTAAAGCTGGCGGTAAGCTGGAAGAAAGAATGAATTGTTCTTGGCCTTACAAAATCATTCAAAGTTTACTCATTATACAGATCCCCAATCATTTTGTTTGGCTGTGCTTTTTCTATTTAACATTCCACTCGTTTCTGAATCTCGTTGGAGAGCTGTTACATTTTGCCGACCGCAACTTCTACTGTGACTGGTGGAATGCAAATAATATCGACACATTTTGGCGTACGTGGAATATGCCTGTGCATCGGTGGTGCGTGCGGCACGTTTACATTCCTGTTGTTGACTTGGGCTATAGCCGGACGGCCGCTTCGTTGATTGTCTTTTTCATTAGTGCATTCTTCCACGAATATTTAGTAAGTGAACTCTTTAGTACCGGAATTTAGTGGAGATGTTGATGGTTCTAGTAATCAATTGAAACTCTCGTTTGTGTAATCTGTTCAAAAAATTCTAATCTCAGGCATTTAAACGTTGATGAGTTTACTACAATATTGGTGAGGTCGGTTTAAACCACGGCCGTATTCAGCCATACGCTTGGGTGAGCTCAGCTCACCCAAAAATTATTTGAGCTCACCTAAAAATGCTCGACTCCCAAAATTATTTTAGCTATAGTTTTCGCTGTAATTAAGAATCCTCTGAACAATTTTGCTCGCTCCGCTCGCAACTAATTTTTTTTCATTTGAACATTACACAAATTATATTTTTATTACACTTAACCAACATAACTGAAGCCAAATATGATGATTAAAGTGTTGTTGGTTTTGTATTGCCTTAACCCGTACGTAAAATGAAAATCAGTACAGGTTAAGGCAAGTTACGTACGGGTTAAGGCAATACAAAACCAACAACATGAGTTACGAGTACGGCGATACAAATGACAACAGAGAATGATGATTAAAGTAAAAACATTTTGACCACATCAATGCAAAAGTAATTGGTCAACTATATTGAAAAATGTCCTAATTTCTCTAATTATAGTACGATTTTCTAACTGAATACTGAAAATCTATATTTCTGTAGATACGTAATTTCTAGCGAATCGTTTGAGTTATTTTCCTATTGATAATAACTAATTTACAATGGCTGTGGTGTGTATTGGTTTTTCAAGAAATTTCTGCATCAAATTGACAACATCAACACAGTGTAAACCGTTGTCTTAAATTGATATGTTAGTTCTGACGTGGCATATTATAAAGTTCAAGCAATACAATACCAATAACAATTTCAAATTATTACAGACACTAAATTGAATCTGATGGGATTAAGAATCCTGACGATTCGCTAGAAATTACAAATCACGTGTTTCACCGTGATATAGTGTGAATCTGTGAATGAAGCGTTTTTGGAATAAAAGGAATAAAATTCCAAAGGGTTGGGATCTCTATAAAATCACATTTTATACATTATTTGATTATTTGTGGCTTTTACTCTAGACAGAATCGATTTTCAAAATTAATGACATTTTCATAATCATCAAATTTTGCTGCGCTCACCCAAAAATTCTCTCCGCTCATCCAAGAAATTTGTGCTGGCTACGGCCGTGGTTTAAACTCGCTTCGATGCAAAAATAAAAGTGGAGTGTGCAAACCATAGCTATCCCAAGGAACAATTGTTAACTCAAATACATCCATTGCCAAGCGTATGTAAACGGTTGAATTTGGGCCCACATTTGGGTGTAGTTTCAGTCATTTTTAACGTCACAATGGAAGTAGAAAAAGAACAGTAAAAACAAATCAATTAGAATGATATAAAAACGATTATGAATCAATATTCGATATGCTAATAAATAGTGATACTCACCTACGAGGTATTTTATATGATCCGACTAAGCCCCGTACTTCGGACAAGGCCACAATACTCAAAGCCCAGCAAAGTAACAAAACGTTACAATTATTATTGTTTGAAAACTTAATCCTACATCAACTAAAAACTATTCTTCATCGGACACGTCGTCGAGAACGTAAACGTAATCATCGTCGCTGTCGCTATCGTTGTCATCTTGGTCGCCTTCGGCATTGTTCTGCGCGGCTGCAGCTGCTGCATGATGTTGTCTCGACAGTTGCGGATGCACATCCAAGCCCTTTATCATACAAAGACCTGAAACAACCGAAATCACAAACAACAATTGTTAGCCAGAATATTTCACTTTTTTTTTCAATGTATGATACATACCTTTGTACAATATGCACTTGGCAGCGACTTCATCCCGATGCCAAACAGTGTTCTGTTGATGTGGATGACGTGAATCGTTCCATGTGTTATCAGTGTTTAGCTGCCAGTTTTTGAACCATACATTGAGTTTCGGCACTAAACCATGTGAATACACTGGATGTACATTCAATCGTTCATATTCCGCAACAACATGTCGTCGCTTCCGTTGATACGACCGGTTGCTTTTCTTGCTGATGATCACACTGCTCAGGTGTTTGTCAGTCGTGATGTTTGCTGCATGTGGAATGCACTGACGGCAGACTTTGTAGCGGTCCTTTTTTGTACGTCGATCAAATGGCCGAAAGCACTTTGCACACGTCTGCGATGTTTTGTACTCGTCAACCATCACCACCACACAATTGTGCAGTTTCTTGAAGCTGTTCAGTAGTTTCCGTACACCAGGGCACCGCAACCGTTTCTTAATACCAATTGGCGAATTTGGAGCCATTTGAGCTGCACCAAGGAAAATGAGCGATGGTAATTTTCTGGTCAAAAAAGCAGCGATGGTATCACTTGCACGGGTCTCCTCGATATGTTTATCGAGATTGAGGCGAATGTATTTGCGTGCTGTGTAAACCTCCATTCCAGGCTGCAACATTTTCACACGATGTTCGATGTAACTCATCCAATTTGAGGCTCCCTTGGGCGATGGATAGAATGGATATTGATTTCGGTCATGTTGCTCCAATTCGGTGAACAATCGTAGCCATTTTTCCGATTTGCGCTTTCGTTTGCCATATTTCGCTCGAAAATGGTATTTCGGACCGTCGATCGTGATGTTTTCCTGTGTGAAATAAATAAGAACAAAGAATCATGATTATATGCATATAAATGAAATGACTGACAAAACAAACAAACAAATCATTGTTACTCACTTCCACACCGGATGCGATATGTTTTCGCACCGTGGCATTCCAGGTTCGCACACCAGGATCCATGCCAAGCACGAAGCGGAAAACACCATTTTCGTACATTTCGTTGATTTGCTCGTGCGAATATTCGTGTGAGGGGCATTCTGGCTTCAGGAAACACAACGAAACAGCCACACTATCCGTCACGATTGTGTAGTCAAATGTCTTGCGATTGCCGACTTTCTGAATCTTGTCCATGTTGAATATTGTGTCCCAGGACACAAATGGATTGCTGTCGTAGACCTTTTTCGAAATGTTAACCGGCTGGCCAAACAATCCTTTTGCCAACTTGATGGCACCCAATTTGCACGCCATTTGATAGAACAGATGAATATCGATCCGGATGTGCTTCATCTTGAAGTCATGAATCGGAATTACACGAAAGTTTTTTATTTTCGGTGGGCGTGCAATGGATGGCATGGCGTTGTGTAATCGATCCCGATAATATCGGCGCCAGAGATCATTCAAGAGCTCGTATCTTTCATGGTGGTTGAACACTAGCCGTTGAATGGTGATGAATATCGGTATTGTCTGGAACCAACTACCACGGACGAGATCACATAACTTCGTACCGACTGGTATTCCGATCATACGCGCTTGCTCGAGCAGCCGCACCACATTCGCACTTGGTACTATATTGTTGAACATAACTGATTTGGTGGCATTTTTCACATCGATGTCGCTGATGTTATGGCCAAGCAAATTGAGCTCATACCGTTGCAGCACGAAAAACGTTTTGATACGGGTGTAGCACCACGTTTTGATGTTGTTCTTGACATTGGTGGTGTATTGATCAATGAGCTGATTGAATGCGTTTCCCATGCCTTCACGTTGTGGCCATCGGAAGTTCGGCACTGCTGTTTCGATTATTTGGCGGAAGGCCAACGGCAATTTGTGTCGGTTCTCGTTCAAAATGTTCTTGAAGCAATCCTTGATCAATTCGTATTCATTGCCTCTGAAGAAGTCATGGTTATCTTTATCGAATGCTCGGTTGTTCTCGAAGAGAAACAACAATGACGCCAAAACGGTGATGACGGTGGCTGTGTGGCACCAATTGGTGACTTGTGCCACAAAATTCGCGCGATATTGATCCCGGAGAACCGAATTCAGCGATAGTTTGACCGATCTCGGTCGCCCGTTCTGGGCCCGCTTTCTCTTCATGCTCACCAAATTTGATCTAATGAAAATGAAAATGAAAATGGTGAACAAATTGATTAGAATTATTGCACTTTCGATCAAACACTGACTAAATTAACAATTTGTTTTGGAGAAACAATCAATGAACCATCAATACAACAATCAACTTGCCTCAACGAATTCTGACACCAAACTGACCATGCAATGCTGAATTTTGAATATTGTACTCTTGTCGTTTTGCAAATGTCCTGTTAGTCAGAAATCACAACCGAATCAAATGCAACACTAATACAACAGCACAATCCAGAAAAATGTGTTGATGAACACTCAAAATCTCGTTTGAATTCGACTCAAAATAGATATTTCGCATCGTTATGAAATTCAGAACACAAAAACTGCACTGTTCTTCACGCAGCAACAGTAAGAGCTGTCAATTCGATTCTAACGGATTCGATCGCCACAGTCACACTTCGATTTGTTATGAAAATATTCTTGCTCCAGCACACACACACAAGAATGAAACGAACGAAGCGAAGAAGCAAAGAGAGAGAGAATACACGAGAGCAACAGTACACATAGCTATGTTAGTTGAATGTTCTTTTTGTATGCGGTTCATTCTCACATTCTTTCTTTCGTGTTTGTATATCTGCTGTACGGTCTGTATAGAGTGGAGCGAGCATAATGTGAACCGTCCGTTATTTGTTACATTTTGAATAATATGCATTGCGTTAAAATATTTCATTGGAAGGTGTCATTTTATTGGGAACCATGCACATAATCCACGTTAAATATAACACTGAAATTACCACGAAAATGGGCCAAAACGTTACATTACGCGATGGTGAAATCTACTGAAAATGGTTACATTTTTGTTCCTTGGGATAAATACATCTCCACAAGATCTGCATTCAAGATGAAAACATTCGTTCTGAATGCCATTTAGTGTTATAACTTATAAGCTACTCAGTTCATGATAAGACTTACGAAATTAGCACGAAAAGATATTCCTTTTTTCTTTCTTAGAAAACAATGCGCTATATGGTATGAATTCTTTCAGGTCAGTGTGCCACTGAAAACATTCAAAATATGGGCATTCATGGGAATGATGGGACAAATTCCTCTGTCATACTTGTCAAAATTTATGGAGAAAGAATATGGGCCACGGTGGGGAAATTTGGTTGTTTGGGCATCAATAATTCTGGGACAACCTCTCGCGTAAGTTCAATGCTCTGTTTGAAAAAATCATATTAAATTAACCCGAAAATATCGAAAAGTGATTCATAATGATCACCCCAGAAGCAATCCTTTTGATAGTTTGATGATTGGAAAATACTATATTAAGTCATGTCGTGAGGAGTGGGTTAGCGAAGAGGACGATAAGCACGATACATTTTTTGTAATATACTTACGTTTTATTTTTTTTCAGAGTGATGATGTACTACCACGATTATGTGATTACTAACTTCAATGAAGCTATAAAAAATGCGAGCATATAATTTGCAACTTAATTCAAATACATTCGAAATGATTTTTTTGACGTTTTCCGCAAATTACTGTTGGTAATTTATGTGAAAACATTTGTTTACAATTCCGAAAAATCGGAATTCACTATTTGATATGTATTTCGCTACTTGCACTTGAACAATGAACTTTCTATTTAACGTCCTTAAGATTTGACTTCAACAAAAGTCAATTTTCTTTATAAAAATAATAATATAGTCAATGTATTTATATGTTGAAAATATCAAGTCGATCAATTTGGAAAATTCGAATTAATACTTTGTATGTTCATACTATTAGTTGTTACTAATATGGAATTGTTATCTTTCTTGCAAATATTGCAAAAATGTTAAATGGTACCAAAAACACTGACCAATGACCGATGTATCTGTAAACAACAGATGTACATAATAAGAAATTACAATGAATAAAAACGATTTTTTTATAATCGATATGAATGAAGTTTTTTTTTGTCAATTATTATGATTGTGTCTTTTCTGAAAGTTTCCTTCAAGCCTTGCACATAAAGTAAATTTCATACTTAACGAACAATCAGTTCGGATCCAGCCTTACCTAATCATTCATGCAATACTACCGATAAGATCTAACATTTATACTGATTCAAACTACAAGTTCGAATTGCGGTCACATATTTTGTTATCAATAAATTTAATATTATAGTGCCCAGGATTAGTTCATTTGACAATTTTTATTTTATTTTTATTTTATTAAACACCGCCAAGCTCTGGCTGAATATAATGTGGGTTTTTGATTAAGGTTTGGCCGGAAAAGAGTGCAAGACTGTTACATACTTAAAATAATAAACATTTGGTAGCGATAATTTTTCAAAACTTTCAGTTCTCGCCTCGTTAAAAACCTGGCTCTTTTCATACATCATGCGGTATTCACAATAGTAGGAACATGAAAACGAAAAAAACAATCATACAACCAAGATGGAAATGCTTGATATTAGTCTATGGCAAACGGTCCATGATAACCTTTGGTAAACGTTTCCAAAGGAACATTGATGCAACCTAATTCTCAATTTGACATTGAATAATAGTTTGTGTTTACCACAGGCGAAATCTAAAACAGTGCCATATGAAAAGCGCACATACACGTGAACAGGCACATCAAAGTCTGTGTTGCATGTACTAGTTTAACGCTGGGTGATTCACCAGTTGATTACGTGAAATCGGTAAAACGATAACATGTGAATTCATTACCCTCTAATATTATCGGGTAAATAAAAAACAAATTAAAATCATGAACTTTTCTGAAACTTGAATAAACTAGTACAATGTATAAATAGAACATCCTATTATTTTAACTATCGAATAAATGATGACTTTTTCCCCTTTTTTCAAATGCCAAATGAACTGATTAGTATCAGTGCGGCAGCAAAAATATCCTTCAAGAACTGTTATCAAATAGAAAAAAGCTTTTGTGCCTAGAGTGAATTGTACTGAGAAAATATTTACAGTGCTTTGAATTTGACGTTACCTAATATCTATTAATTTATGGAAAATCTATCCTTGTGGATTTTGGGTGTTTGATAAAACAATTTATAACAACATTTCGTAGTTGGATATCTTTATCCTGTAGAAATAATAATTCGTCAATAGCTCGATTCGGATAATCAGGGGTTTTGTGTACAGACGAAATGAAATTTGTACGAGTTGTAATATATGTAAACACGCCTAGCACCAAAATATTAACTGGTTACACATTGTAGCACTGGAGATGTTAGAGTCGATTTCATGACCTTGCCTTTGATCTTTAAATATTCATTGCGACGCAAGTTACGATTTGCTACACCTGATGCAATATCGTCACGCACGTTTAGGCAGTTTGCATGTTCATACAAAATGTAATAAATAAACGTAATTGCTGTGTTGCTGAAAATTGGCTTGGAGTCTTGTTTTCCATAGAAAATGAGAAAACCAAAAAGTGGCCCACATTTTCGAGTTCACCCAGTGTAAATTTTTCGAAAAATTGAAGAAAATCGGAAAAAAGGGTTTGCGCGAACTTAAATCTAACTGTGAAGTGGTTGACACATTGCCAAACCTATAGTACCGTTGGAAAGGAAATTGATGGAGCTACAAAACCGAATTTCGTGTGTTACCACCATTCTGTTTGTGTATTTGGCCTCGGCAGGTAAATCATATGTCATTTTTGACCACGACATTTTCATATGAAACTGCTATTTTTTTTGCCAAAATACATAAAGATACGATCATTTGAACATCGGTTTACCTGTAAATTTGGTCAGAAATCGGCATTTCTGAATGGAGCAAGCGAATGGTCAAAATCTGCATAAAAAATCACACTTATGGCATAGAAAACTCATCTAAAATGGACTGTTATCACTCTCAAAAATCAGCCATATCTGTTATTAATATACCTTGTAGTAAACGCGTTCATAGTGTTTCACTGTAGTAGCAAAGTATCCTATTAAATTCCACTGTAGTATTACTACAAGAAAATTTAATAGGTAACACCGCTACTACAGTGAAACACTATGAACGCGTTTACTACAAGGTATATTAATAACAGATATGGCAGGATTTTCGAGAGTGATGAGTCCATTCCCACGTAGTTTTGGACGAGAAATCGATGAACTCGAACTGGTTGAACTCGAAAATGTGGTTCACTTACAGCCTCAAGGTTTTGGTTTTCTCATTTTCTATGGAAAACAAGACTCCAAGCCAATTTTCAGCCAATTTGGCGACCCCACATTACAACTCATCTTTAATTTCGTGTGGAATTGCCGAGTGATCAATTTCCTGATGTAATTCAGTTACAGAAAGGTAAAATTCTTTCAGCCTTTAGTCGGATTAAAAAAATTCGTAGAACAAGAAAGCCATCAATTTTGATGCACTTCAAATGCAGAGCGTCCTATGATGTCACTTAAATACCGTGTTCAATTTTGCGTTTTTTAGAGGAAACAAATGAAAATTTGACCAGAGGATAAAATATTAATTTTCATAAAAGTCACACCAGCATTTATACTCTCTAGCATGTTTTCAACCACTAGTTCTGTGGATTTGTGAGAGTTATTCATATTTTTGCTCAGTATTTCATTAGCTAGATGCGCTTGGCGGCAGTTGGTTTGTAGTAGCTTCCAGCCGCCTGCTTCAGTAGATCCACCAATCCTCTATTATTTGAAAAGTTTCTTAAAATTTTGTTTTATTTAGCGATCCTGTGATATCAGAAATCTTGTTAATATTGTAAATTTACATTTTATAGGTAAATATGATAATATCGATGTGTAAGCGTCGATACGTCCTTTATTATTATTATTCTCCACCATACAGCGTTTCTGCGCCAGAGGTGGTTTATTTGTTATAAATATTTGGTTGCATATTTACAATATTTATATAACAATTAACCCTCCTTCATTCACATATTTAAAACCCTTAGATCGCTCACCTCGGGTCTGGCTGGACCCCTATATATTTGTATGCATTTGTATGGGAATAAGGTATGCATGCCATCTTATTTTTCATGAGACTGATAAAAGATAAGTGATAACTGTCTTCAGCAAAGTTATTGAGCGGGTCGAGTTATACAATTTTTTTCTATTCGCCACCTCCTTATCTCTTATCAGTTCCGCGAAAAATGATAAGAGATATCTTACGTTTTTCGCGGTGTTTCGCGCAACTGATAAGAGATAACGAATTTATGCTCTGGGCAAAGTTGTAGTACTTTATGTGCCCTACCACTTTGTCGAAGACAGCACCGTACAACACATGTTTTCGCACAAGAGAAATTCCAATGGCGTTTTGTATAGAGGACCTCAAAACAAACACTTCTGCATCATTAGAATGTCCGGAACCACGTCTAGATTTTTTTTTATCGATTTCGGTAGTTTTTCTGGGAACCTGAAAAATCAGCGGAATTTTCTTACACTCAAAACATCGTTTTTTGCACATTTCTTGGCTGGTATTTATTGAAAATGATTAAAACGATTGAAACTACAATAAT